>NC_142793.1:15187313-15487313 GCF_988280905.1 Pimephales promelas
TTAAGGCTTTTAATTGTTTTTAAAGATGTCTCATTTGCCCACTAAGGTTGCAATTATTTGATCAAAAATAAAGTGATAATAATAAGAAATGTTTCACAGTATTATTGTTCTTAGTGTAGAAAACCGTTGCGCTGCTTAATATCTTGGCGTGATTTTTTACAGTATTCTTTGATAAATAGAAAGTTTTAAAAAACAGCATTCATTTATTTATATTTTATCATCTTTGTTTTTTTTTTTCTTAATTCAACCCAAAATCAAAAGACAGGAATATTTTGCGAGGGTTTTGTGAGGTCGGCAGACGCTTTCTGAAACTTCGTTGTTACTTTTGGTCAGAAAAAGATCATTAAATGTCTCAATTTACAAGCCTATTCAAACTGTGTCCAAGCAAATTAGATAATGTGAGGAAAAGTGTCCCCAAGCTATTGAATTAGTCAAGCCTCAATTATGAATCATTATCTTCAATCAAACTCTCTTTCTGATTGGTTCAGCGGACTAATGAGGTCATAAAGACAGCCAAAAGGTAAATAAATGGAATAAATCAAGTAATGTGACCTACAAACATCTTAGTAAATCTTAAAGAACAAACAATCCTGTCCCCATTTCTCCTTGTTTAAATGTCTTTCTCTCTCTCACACACTCACTCTTCTGACACGCCTCTGACGACAGCAGTTTTCTGTGCTTCAGGACGTCAGAGCAGCGTTTTAAAAATGGTGACTTTTTAGTTATTTATAAACTCTGTCTTTTAAAAGAAAAAAGAAATAAAGAATTGTAAAAAAAGATGGCGAGATAGAGAAAGAGGGGAGATGAGGAGACAGTTGGCTGCGTAATCGTAACCTCATCCATCTCTCTATCCGCCATTTATTATTCATTAGCTTCTCATTCTACATCGCTCATTCTTCACAGCCAAAAAAAAAAAAAAATAGGTCAATGTGGGAAGCGCCTTTCATTTAGAAACTGTGATTGCTGCATGGCCATCCTCTTTAGCTTTCTTTAGTTCAAAGTCTTGAGGAAACTTCTCATTAATGTTTCTGTTTTTCACAAAACACAACAAAATCTGTTCTGATATTTGTCGCTATTATTTCTCACGTTTATAAAATTTATTTTTTACCACCCCATTCTATTGTTTTATTTGTTATTGTTAACTAAAACTGTTAAAATTGTTTTGATTTATTTAAATAAAGTTAAATAAAAAACTTAGACTTCATTGAAAAATAGAAATCTTGATCAAATGAAATTTAAAAATATGATAAAATTAAATATTAATACATATTATAATATTATATTAACAACACTGGTTTTATACTTATGACAGTACATTTATTTAGCTTGTGATTTCATTCCTAGTAGTTGTGTCTAGAGTGCTCAATGGCAGTACAATAAAGAGACAAAAAAGGTTTCCTAGTCAAGCTATTGAGTAAAAAGTTAAGCTAAAAGTTGTCCAAAGAGAGTAACATTCATTATGTTTCCTTTAGTAGCCGATAATATCTCTTCGACTCAATTTGTTCATGTCACGTATGTGTGAATATATAAAAAAAATCCCTTTTTATAATCGCTAGTCAGGAATAATGGCACTTAAAATAAAAAAAATAAATAAAAAAATTCTCTTTGACATTGAAACAGGACAGAAAAGAAAGATTATGAATAATCTTCTCTGGTTCAAATCACTAACTATATTGCATGATTACTTTTAACAAAATTGTATGTTGAGGGAGCCAATTTTAGGTCTATTTTTGCCTTTAATTTGTCTATTGATTCCGCATTACTTACTTACTACCGCATAAACTTCTGTGCTAAATGACAAAATTAATCAAATATTTTGATTTAAAATTTATGAAATTTAATAAAGCTTAGTATGATTTACAGCAGTGGTCACAACCCCAAAATGGCTTCCAAATCTGCTCAGAAAGGGTTGTGGAAAGCAGGGAAAAAACAATACTAAACTACTTTGATGAAGAAATAATAATAATGACAAAACGGCAATGCTTTAGAAACATTAAAGTCAGAAAAACATGCTATAGCTGCTTTTAAAACTCAAACACACATTCATTCATTCTCTTTTGTTCACTTTCTCTCTCACACACACACACACACGAGAACACAAATACATTCTCCTACAAACAAACCCTTTAATTATCTTAGCACACGCACAATAATTAATAATAATAATTAATCTCATTCCTGATCCTCAAAGACCACCTTTGCCATGGCGTGGGCGACCTTTTGTACTTTCTTCTCTTTGGCATCAGGACCCATGTTTGCTCTGGCCAGACCCAGCCAATACTTCTCAGTCCGTGTTTGATAATCCACAAGAGCTTCTCCGGGATTTACTGGGGGATGGTCCGCATCTAATAGAGAGATACAGAGAAAATGTCAACACTTGTTCAGATTACCGCTTCCGATCTCTTAAAAAAAAACCTAAAATATATCTTTTTGTTCACATCAACAACTTTGGTATTGCCACTTGATGTTCAATGTAAAATCTGGGACACGAGGAGCTGAAATGGAGATACTTTAAGCATGCTACCCAACCATTAGGCAGCCACAAGCTGACAATCAGTGATGTCATTACAACTGACAAGCGAAACAGGCATCTAACAATAATGAATTTGAGCGAGACGGACCCCAAAGCAAAACACACAGCTCTGGTTGTCAAAGAGGATCAGTGGATTTTGATCTGGGTCTTGGCAGCTAAACCCTTGGTCATGTCTACCTCATGGACCTGACCCAAATCATGGCCTTGATCATTAAAGTAAAATGTGTGTGTCCTGCCACAGGGATGGGCTTTGTATTGCTTAAACGGGTATGAAACACATTATTTTGAGTCAGTTTTGAAAGAAAACTTAACAAAATACTTATAAAACCAAAATACTCTCTGTCATAAATGTGTATGACATAAACTTCAAAATTAAGAGGACAGTAGCAAAATACATACTTTCTGCACCCTCCTCTTCAGATTCGTCCTCTTCCTCATCATCCTCCTCCTCATCACCTCCCTTTGCCTCCTCTTCTTCGTCTTCATCTTCCTCTTCTGATTCTTCCAGCCACTCCTGCGTCTCTAAAACAAGGAATTTAGCGCTCGAGTGTGGCGATATCAAGACACTGTTGGCATGCTTATTGCTACTACTGAACACTTAAACGTGATTTTAGTTTGAACAGCAGTCTATGAGAACTTTTATCATTCTCTGAAAACTGTGGACATAAACCTTTCAACAAGAGCATTTAAAAGAAAAAATGAACAAAATAGAAAAACCTTGAAATATACAAAAGTATTTGCAACCTTTATAGACGGATAAATACACAGACAGACAGACAGACAGACAGACAGACAGACAGATAGACAGAAAATACACAGACAAACAGACAAATTCACAGACAAATAGACACAGACAAACAGACAAATACACAGACAGACAGACAAACAGACAAATAGACAAGACAGACAGACAGACACACAAACAAACAGACAGACAGACAGACAAATACAGAGACAAATAGAAAGATAGACAAACAGACAAATACACAAACACACAGACAGATAGACAGACAGACAGACAGACAGACAGACAGACAAACAGACAAATTCACAAACAGACAAACACACAGACAGATAGACAAATAGACAGACAGACAAATACAAAGACAGACAGACAAATACACACACAGACAGACAAACACACAGACAGATAGACAGACAGACAAATACAAAGACAGACAGACAAATACACAAACAGACAGACAAAAACACAGACAGACAGACAAACACACAGACAGAAAAACAGGCAGACAGACAGAAAAAAAACAGACAGACAGACAGACAGACAGACAAACACGCAGACAGACAGATAGACAGACAAATACACAGACAGACAGACAAACACACATACAGACAGACAAACACACAGACAGAAAGACAGGCAGACAGACAGAAAAAAAAAACACAGACAGACAGATAGACAGACAAATACACAGACAGACAGACAGCTGAAGATAATGGAATTCTAGGCCTCTTTCCACTTACTGGGGTCCATTTCCACTAGGACGTCCCACAGGTCCATCTTATGCAGGTCCAGGCTGTAGAGATCGCTGAGGGTGAACTGTCGATCCCCCACCTCAAACATTCCGCCATACAAGTACAACTTGCCGTGCTTTACTGTTGCCATGGCGCTAGAGCGAGGACAGGGCTCCACCAGGGAAGCCATTGCAGCAGCCTCCACCTCTTCGTCATCCTCCTCCTCTTCGTCCTCAATGTCCTCCTCTGCCTGTGCGGCTGGAATCACTTCTTTGATGGTCATAACAGTTCCGTCCTCTGCGACAATCTCTTTAACAATCTCGGTGGGACCCTGTGCCTCCTCTTTCTCCTCTTCAGTTTCATTCGTCTGTTCTACCTTCGCCCCACGGCGCCTCTTCTTCTTTTCTGACTTGTTTCCCTGCCAAGAAAAGTAAAATATGTTTATATTAATGTCTCTATTGAGGGGCTTAACTAAAGCAAAAACGTCACACCAACCTTTAGCTGGGCAGGAAACCACCGATTTTTGTTGATATCATAAAAGTAAAGATCATTAAAGAAATCTCCATCCAAAAACTCCTCATCTTCCTCATCACAGACGCCACCGAAGAGGAGCGCTCGGCCCCCAGGGCCCACAGCCAATGAGAAGCCAGAACGAGGAGGGGGCTTCACTCCTGCAGGGTTCACTCGTGTCCATGTCCACTTTTCTGCAAGACAGGGGCCAAAAATCATAAGCTAATCTTTTTCAGAAATGGGAAAGTGTATGAAGAAATGAAGAGAAAAGAAGCCGACGTTAAACAAGCGATCACCGAGGCTCTAATTATGGTACCTTGCTCCTCTTTGCCTTCCCGTCTCAGCAGGAACATGTCAGAATGAATGGTTCCTTTATCCACATCCTTCTTCGCTCTCTGGAAGAGAAAAGCGGCCATTACCACCTACGTCTGTTTACTCTCGTGGGTTTACTCAAGGACAAGCTCCTGGAAATGATACAATGCCTTGCTCTCTGTGTAGAGCAGTTGAAGTTGGCATCAACATGCTCATGCAAAGCGAGGCTAAACACAACATAGCTTACCTAGTGATGAAATCAAGGCTAAAAAGGCTAAATTAATTACACTTTATCTCACATGTTAAATATGGAGGTGATAAATATCCCCATTTTAAGCCTTTAAAATGAACCGCCTTCAATTCAATTTTGTTGCATTATTTTGGAATAGTTGGCTGTATAAATGAAGGCACTGTAAAATAGTTTATGTGACCAGACATCAATAGGATTGTATAATAAAGTGGCAAGTTGCTTAGCAACTATTACCATGATTTATTGGACATAATTACATGCACAAAAACACAGTATTCCCACAGTTCATATACTATAGTAGAAAGTGAATATAGAATTTTGATATATAAAAATACTGTGATCAAGTTGAATTTTCAGCATCATTACTCCAGTCTTTAGTGTCACATGATCCTTCAGAAATTAATCTAATATGCTGATTTTTTGTTCACTATTATCAATGATGAAAAAGTTCAGTTTATGCTGGTAAATTCTATTATATATAATATATTATTTATACCATGGTCTGTCTGAATACTCGATTCTGATTGGCTGGAAGGTGTGAAATAAAACCGTTTAATGCACAGGTAGTTCCAAGTCAGTTGAATCACCATTCTATATTAATGTGCTGTTTTCATTTAAGCGTGTGCACACGCATACGTAACATCACACGCACACGAAACTTATCAACGCTGCCCCACGACTTTTAGTAATAAAATAGATTCACTACTGAATCGCTACATATTTCTCAGCAAAGAGGGGGATACATCACATTTTTTAATGTAATTAAAGACATAGCTTCGTTGTTAATGGAGACACTAGAACGCATCTCTCTCTCTCTCTCTCAATTATAAATTCAAATAAATGCTATAATTCATTCGTTCAAATAAATGTAATTGTACGCACTACTTTATCTCTAAAGTAAAGTAAAGTACAAATAAGTAAATAAATAAAAATTGTACTTGGTCTCTGCATTGCCTGTACAGAGAAACCCATGTTTATTTGTCATCAGCTCTCAGGGCTTTTATGAAAACTACAGATTGAGCCTTTTTGAATCCCCACCCATGGACAGTTGGATGACTCGGACAGAAAGAGCTTTTCCCCTCCGTTTGGCGTAAAACACTTTGTTTATGATGGTCATCCAGTTTGAAATGTTGAGTACAAACACAGAGGAAGTGTTTAGCCACTTCTTACAACGCGCTGGATCCTCACTGTTTCGTAACTCACTCCACTAAACATTTACTCTTTAAATTCTTGCAGTCGACACTATTATGACTAAAAGTTTGCTAAGAGGTAATTCCTACTAAATCAAGGCGGTATTTGACTCTGGTCAAGCACATCCACAGCAGTCTGGTGGGAGTGGCCTCGGATGGCAACATGCCCAGTGAGTTATGGGTGTTTTGGCAAAAGGGAAGACAACACCCTTTTCTCTGTTGTCTCTAGTCAGGTAGCACCGATTTTAAAAAACAAAATGTTTTGCATTTCATCTGTATATGCAGCCTAGTTTTATTGAAAGCCCATTTTGACAGCAGGGAAAAAACCCTTTAAGTGTAAAATCTGAGTAAACAATTACAGTGTGAAAAATAAAGGAAAATCACAGTAATAATCAAAACACGTACAGATTTGGAGTATCCGCCATAGATGATGATGCCATTGCCGTCGGGAGTGGGGGTCATTTGACAAGCTGAACGTGGACATGGGCCAGTTCCTGTGGGCTGGAGACGGCTCCATGTCAATGTGTCCAGGTTAAATGCATGGATATCATTGTAATAGATATAATCCCTGTAGAGCAGTGAATAGAGAATATTCAAACAGTATTAACGTTCATTTGAATATTGATTTCCAATATATATATATATATATATATATATCTATATCTATATATATTCCATATATATATATATATATATATATATATATATATATATTAAAAAAATATTTAAATTCAGTTTTCAAATTAACATACTATAATTATTAATTAATATTATGATTTATTAAATAAATAAAAATTTCCAAGGTCATCTCATCCAATAAATAAATACATTCACTGAATTTATTAATTCATATTCTTCTGCACATTTTTTGGAACCTGTAGTAGTCAGGGATGCAGATCTCATTCCCGCTTCAGGATACAACAAAAAGTTCAACATTTTCCTTACAATCCTGATTTTAATAAGAACAAGTTGAAGATGGGGACCTCTGTATCGGCCTGTACCTGGTGCTCTCATGGAAACCTCCAAACACAAGTAGCTGTCGTTTGCTCAGGACCATGCGATGTCCACTCCTGCCAGACGGAGCGCCAGGAGCTCTGAGAGGTCGAAGCAGACATACTTCTGGTGGTCAGACAGGTGGTCAGGATGCCAAGTCTAAAGTCAATCCTGTTAGTTTAGGGATAACCTCTATAACCTCTAGTCACAGCATGACGACAAAACAGTGGACAGACGTCTTAAAGTCCCTGCTGAACTTCCATAAAGAGTAAATACAATTAGACTTCCAGTTTGACTTAATGAGCACGGTCTTCATTAAAGGACTGTGTCAGTGTTTCAGAGTCGTTTTACAATCGAGATACTATTATCGTTTTCTTTAATATTTTATATTTGTTTTTATTTTTCGAATTTCCATTTTCATTTTAATTAAAGATGCAGTTCGTAGCTTTTTTTGGGGGGGTTAAAAATTATCCCAAATACATATTTGAGAAAATACATAACCAGCCAGTGTAAAAGTCATGATGTCATGTTGCATAGCTCAATTCAGAGCGGTAAGCTTGTAATAATGTTTTTATTTCCAGTGATACTGGTGGATTTCCGCGGGAGATTCGAGCATGTCTTTGCGTCATTGTGTCACATCTGTACACATAAAGAAGAGTCTCGGCTAGTAGGCTATATTGAGTCATTACGTCACATTTGTACACATAAAGAAGAGTCTCGGCTAGTAGGCTACAGTATATTGAGTCATTACGTCACATCTGTACACATAAAGAAGAGTCTCGGCTAGTAGGCTATATTGAGTCATTACGTCACATCTGTACACATTAAGAAGAGTCTCGGCTAGTAGGCTATATTGAGTCATTACGTCACATCTGTACACATAAAGAAGAGTCTCGGCTAGTAGGCTATATTGAGTCATTACGTCACATCTGTACACATTAAGAAGAGTCTCGGCTAGTAGGCTATATTGAGTCATTACGTCACATCTGTACACATTAAGAAGAGTCTCGGCTAGTAGGCTATATTGAGTCATTACGTCACATCTGTACACATAAAGAAGAGTCTCGGCTAGTAGGCTATATTGAGTCATTACGTCACATCTGTACACATAAAGAAGAGTCTCGGCTAGTGGGCTATATTGAGTCATTACGTCACATTTGTACACATAAAGAAGAGTCTCGGCTAGTAGGCTATATTGAGTCATTACGTCACATTTGTACACATAAAGAAGAGTCTCGGCTAGTAGGCTATATTGAGTCATTACGTCACATTTGTACACATAAAGAAGAGTCTCGGCTAGTAGGCTATATTGAGTCATTACGTCACATTTGTACACATAAAGAAGAGTCTCGGCTAGTAGGCTATATTGAGTCATTACGTCACATTTGTACACATAAAGAAGAGTCTCGGCTAGTAGGCTATATTGAGTCATTACGTCACATTTGTACACATAAAGAAGAGTCTCGGCTAGTAGGCTATATTGAGTCATTACGTCACATTTGTACACATAAAGAAGAGTCTCGGCTAGTAGGCTATATTGAGTCATTACGTCACATTTGTACACATAAAGAAGAGTCTCGGCTAGTAGGCTATATTGAGTCATTACGTCACATTTGTACACATAAAGAAGAGTCTCAGCTAGTAGACTATATTGAGTCATTACGTCACATTTGTACACATAGAGAAGAGTCTCGGCTAGTAGGCTATATTGAGTCATTACGTCACATCTGTACACATAAAGAAGAGTCTCGGCTAGTAGGCTATATTGAGTCATTACGTCACATTTGTACACATAAAGAAGAGTCTCGGCTAGTAGGCTACAGTATATTGAGTCATTACGTCACATCTGTACACATAAAGAAGAGTCTCGGCTAGTAGGCTATATTGAGTCATTACGTCACATCTGTACACATAAAGAAGAGTCTCGGCTAGTAGGCTATATTGAGTCATTACGTCACATCTGTACACATTAAGAAGAGTCTCGGCTAGTAGGCTATATTGAGTCATTACGTCACATTTGTACACATAAAGAAGAGTCTCGGCTAGTAGGCTATATTGAGTCATTACGTCACATCTGTACACATAAAGAAGAGTCTCGGCTAGTAGGCTATATTGAGTCATTACGTCACATCTGTACACATTAAGAAGAGTCTCGGCTAGTAGGCTATATTGAGTCATTACGTCACATCTGTACACATAAAGAAGAGTCTCGGCTAGTAGGCTATATTGAGTCATTACGTCACATCTGTACACATTAAGAAGAGTCTCGGCTAGTAGGCTATATTGAGTCATTACGTCACATCTGTACACATTAAGAAGAGTCTCGGCTAGTAGGCTATATTGAGTCATTACGTCACATCTGTACACATAAAGAAGAGTCTCGGCTAGTAGGCTATATTGAGTCATTACGTCACATCTGTACACATAAAGAAGAGTTTTGGCTAGTGGGCTATATTGAGTCATTACGTCACATTTGTACACATAAAGAAGAGTCTCGGCTAGTAGGCTATATTGAGTCATTACGTCACATTTGTACACATAAAGAAGAGTCTCGGCTAGTAGGCTATATTGAGTCATTACGTCACATTTGTACACATAAAGAAGAGTCTCGGCTAGTAGGCTATATTGAGTCATTACGTCACATTTGTACACATAAAGAAGAGTCTCGGCTAGTAGGCTATATTGAGTCATTACGTCACATTTGTACACATAAAGAAGAGTCTCGGCTAGTAGGCTATATTGAGTCATTACGTCACATTTGTACACATAAAGAAGAGTCTCGGCTAGTAGGCTATATTGAGTCATTACGTCACATTTGTACACATAAAGAAGAGTCTCGGCTAGTAGGCTATATTGAGTCATTACGTCACATTTGTACACATAAAGAAGAGTCTCGGCTAGTAGGCTATATTGAGTCATTACGTCACATTTGTACACATAAAGAAGAGTCTCGGCTAGTAGGCTATATTGAGTCATTACGTCACATTTGTACACATAAAGAAGAGTCTCGGCTAGTAGACTATATTGAGTCATTACATCACATTTGTACACATAGAGAAGAGTCTCGGCTAGTAGGCTATATTGAGTCATTACGTCACATCTGTACACATAAAGAAGAGTCTCGGCTAGTAGGCTATATTGAGTCATTACGTCACATCTGTACACATAAAGAAGAGTCTCGGCTAGTAGGCTATATTGAGTCATTACGTCACATCTGTACACATAAAGAAGAGTCTCAGCTAGTAGGCTACATTGCGTCAGTACGTTACATCTGTAGACATAAAGAAGAGTCTCGGCTAGTAGGCTATACTGAGTCATTGTCACCTCTGTACACATAAAGAAGAGTCTCGGCTAGTAGGCTATACTGAGTCATTACGGTGTAGGCCAGTGCCAGGCATTAAGAGTCTGAGCTACAAAAGGCGAAAACTATTCTATTTCAACTATTGTGAAAACTATCTGCCAATGTCTTGCATTTTAACAACTTTTAAGGCTTGCAAAAACAAAATATGTGATGATGTCTAGATATTAGCTCAGATTGCATTGTCTTTCACTTGTAATACATTCTTGAGTATTGCACAGTCCACAGTGAGTTGACAAAAACATAACAATTCTCACTTGATTTGCTCCCATGTGCGTGTGCCCAGGTGAAGCACCCACAGATCTTTATAGTGATAGAACTGCTCGCCGTCAGGGGACGCAAACTCCCCCCCAAATATCCACATCTGCCCCCCACCCTGGGGAACCACCACTGCCTGCAGGGAGATGGAGAGAGAGCTACAGAAATATGCTTGAGATAAATGATTCTTCTGTAAAGACAGTCTGACCTCTGGTGGTGAAGTCTGTAATAACATGTCCTTCATTACCCAAATAGAACATGGTTCCTTTGCTGCATCATGCTTTTTGTTTATACATTTTTTTTGTCCAAAAATACATGTATTTTTACATATTTCAAGTGTGTTAAAGAAGTACCTGTTGAGCGCAGCGTCTTGGAGGAGGGTTCGGGATCTCGGCCTTCACCCAGGTGTTCTTCTTAATGTTGTAGAAGAATAATTCATTGTATAGAAAAGTCTAGAAGAACAGAAACATTTAAGTGATAAAGGTTTTCTGGGAAGGATATAGATTGCACATAATAATCATCAACCACAGCATTCACAGTTTCCATTTAAACACATAATATAGCTGACCTGTACATTTGAAAAATCAACTTTGATTTTTTTTTTTTAATAAAAGTTTGTTAGTTCAGGGGTTTCAAGTCCAAAATCACACTCAAAATATGAACAACCTCATGCAAGGGAGCCCAATCTTAAAACTTAAAAGCCAGCTATATAATTTCATATATAAAGATAATATACTGAAAAAAAAGTATATGTAAAATGTTTCTATTATATCATCATATAATTGTTTTTTCCCCTACACTATAACACTGTACTGTTGTACGTATTATTTATTTAAATACATTTGTATCATTTTAATAGAATGTTTATTTAATTTTATCCATTTATATTTAGTTACTCAATCTTTTTTTAGTTATTTTTACATTTTCCCTCACTGTTTATCTCTACACTTGGGAGGCCCTGAACTCCAGTTAAAACCCCTGTGTAATGAACAACTGTGGCATTTGCTATAAACTATGGTTTCATTTACAATGGCACCATTTTGTAAGGGATCTATGACCTGTGCTGGAAAATAGTTGGTTGGAAAACAGTTGGTCCATGGTCCATTACCTGGTACTAGACCATCTTGTACCAGCACCAAACCAGAATAAGGTGGTCAAGATGGTATTTGGAACATGACAGCTGATTGACCAGCTAATGACCATCTTAGATCAGCTAGAAAACAGCTCCAAAGCATAGCTAGGCTACTGTACACATTCACCAACATGCGTGCAATCAAAAACCTACTTTCTTCCCATTGAAAAATTCCCCTCCGAATAAAATCAGCTCGTCTTTTTCAGGATGCGCACATAGAGAGGCGTTCAACCTGTGGAGAGAACGAGCTGTCAGTCAAAGGTTACAGTAACATTCACGTGATTGATTCATACCTGTACACATGAACGCGCACCTGGGTGACGGAGGGTCACACACACTCTCTGTCACCTGCGTCTTTTTCGCGTCCAGAGACTGAAATTCTGCTATTAAAGCCTCTAAATCCTCCTATTTCAATAATACACAAGTATTGTAATAGTATAGTAAACAAAAGCATTGTTTTCTGATATGCAAGTTATCCTGGGTTATAGTGTTGGCATAAATTCCCTCACCTCTTCTCTTTTCGATCGTTTTGACACCTTCTTCTCCATTTTGGCGGCGGTTTTCACCGCTCCTTTCACTTTCTTTTCTTTTTTACCCTTTTTACCCATTTTGAATGCTTTAGAGAATACAGAATGAAGTAAGCGTGACCATTACAGCCACATGGAGAATTAAATGAACTACAAGACAGAAGTATGATATACTTCCGCCAACAACAAGCTGGATGGTTTGTTGTGAACGCTCCTGCGCTACAGCGACACTTGCTGGTCTGGATGAGCTTCTGTGAATTGCAGGACACCGTCTAATATCACAAATACAACATTGTCTAAAACTAAAAATCTCTAGAAATGGAAATTGCACAAGAAAAATTATAGGTCCTACGTCTTAGAGTGACATACTCCACAACATCATGCGGCAAACAGCAGGCTTTAGGCTACTCAAAACCATAAATAGGGCTATACTGCCCTCTTGTGTCAAATTATATTTCTTTTTTTTTTTTCAACACATAAAACCTAAGCCGCAATTAAACCCATCCAATTCTCGGTACACCCTTGATTAAAAAAACCTGAGTTCAAATCCCATTCTTGCTTAACTCCTGTAACTTCAGTGCCCAACCCATGTGTATCAGGACAAGACGTGAAATAATCACGTTGGTCCACTTTGGAAAACGTGTAGATGTCACGGTTTAACTGATAGTGATAGTTTGGTCATATATTATAGCCTATAGTGTTTTATAATTCGCTGACCCAGAAAAGGTCACATATCAAATCATGTATGAATATGAAGCCTCTACATTCCTCTGAACAATGTGGAATGTGTTAACAGCGTGAACTGATAAGGTTTACATTCGTTTACCATGGGACCACTCCTACGGGCCCTGACCCACATGAAGCTCTGTTTCACATCCTCCTCATAACTGTAACACTAATTAGCATGCATGTCCCATGCAACGCTTTTGGTTTGTACACCTTACGAAAGTTTCCATAATAATATATTTTATCGAAAGTCACATTCATTATAATGTGTCGACTCAACAAACAAAACAATGACACTACTCTGTTTCTCTGTTTCAGTGTTATGTAATGGTCTAGGAGGCCAGAGGAAATTAAAATGATCTGAATCTGTGAGAAATATCCTCTCGTACTGTTGACACTCAGGAGCAGAGGAGATAGCCTTATCTGACGGGCACTCTTATTTATTAAATTATTTATTACTAGTCAGTTGTATGTATGTGCAAGAGAAACTGCATGACATTCCATTGGTTTTCTTTGCCATTGGGCTCAAAAAGTGAATTCCATGAAAAATGAGACCATGAAAACAGGCTTTAAAGTGATCCCAAAAATTAGTTCATACAAGCAATTTTAGTGAGAAGAAACAGTGAATATGTGTATTTTGATTAAAAAAAAAGTTAGTAGACTGGTTAGTAGACATGGCGCGCAGTCCCTTTTAAATGTTTCTAACATAAAGGACAAATAAAAGTCTGTTGCCAAGCACATGACTGCTTGAATCTTTCTTCCAGTCACCTGACCGCCATTGTGAGAGTGGGATTGTGACCTTCAGTGAGATTTTTCTAATTCTGTGTGTGTGAGGCTCTCTGCCTCCAGACTTCCAGTCATATGTCTCACCCCCACACCTTTTGACCTCTGTCTTTCCACCCCTTCCAATCCCAGTCTTCTGTTGTTGTTGCTTTTTGTTCAGCCATGCGTTTTCCATAAAAACAAATGGTGCAGAAGGACATGAGGCCTGTCAGGAGTGATTTCTCTGTTTCATATCTTGTATTTGAGTGCACAATAAGCATGATCACTGAGGAAAGTTATGATTAATCAGTGAGTTTAATCTCTAAAATGGATATGGTTTGTATATGGTTCGTCAACTAATGCGAATGTAACTGAAATATTAAAATAATTGCTTTTTAAATGAGAAAACAATCTTGACGTTTCTAAATCTCTCAGCATAACAGTTGTTGGTTCAAGTATGGCTGTACTTTTAAGACTTCTTTATGTAAAATGATTGATATGGTTGCTAACTCCCGAACACCGGCATAGTTCAAGTTGTTTATCAGTAACTTGCTAAATACTTTTTATACTTGTTTATATACTTTATACAATTGTTGATTTGTAAATGTGAGCGGTCATTTGTTAAAATGTCAACATGTTAGTGTGGTCTTGTCTCGCGTAACCAGACCTTCTGACTGATGGTAGAAGGTCTGGACCCTATCGCAGCTTTCAGCTCAGAGCCACGTCATTCTGCCAGTGGCAAAGAAGAGGTTTGAGATCCTAAATATATTCAAGGGCTGCCTGTTTGCTAGAAGGTTACAAGCCAATCACAATAAAATGGATCACCTCACTGAACACAACAAAATTGGTAGGATTTTCAAATGTTTTTTTTATATAGTAAGGCTGCATTTATTGGATAAAATATATTTTTATTTTAATATATTTTAAAATAGAATGTATTCCTGTGATGCAAAGCTGATTTGCTGCTCAAGGAACGTTACTTATTATCACTAATGACAACCTTTGTATAGAAGGTTCAAATGCATTTATTTGAAATAGAAGACCTAAACATTATATTTACTGTCAATTTTGATATATTTAATGTATTTAAAGATGTTGTTGTTGTTGTTTTTTAAATCTTACTTAATATTTTATACAACCGTTTTGTTTGCCGTGTTGCCTACCATACACTGACTAAATTAATAATTTTCGGATAAAAAGGTACTGCAGTTTTTATTGATATTGTATGTCCGCGTGTGTGTGTGTGTGTGTGTGTTTACCTGAGAGAATTAACTCTGCTGCTTTAGTCTCTTGGCAACAGGGAAATCATCAGTAATTTCTCTCTGGTTCAAAGATAACATAATTTGTTGCCACAGTGTTCAATATTTTCATTATGGTCAATATCCGATCTCATCTCATTTCTTTATATCACAGACATCTCTGTGGTCACGACTCTAATACAGAAGCCTTTTGTGCAGCTGATATCGGGATGGAGCAGAGGGTCTGTTTTCTTTGGTAATGCAGGCTCATCCGCACACAAGTGCACGCATATCTCCAAGGTATATATCCCAGCAAACACTTAGGTGTAAAATTGCATGTGTTCCCTGACACTGAGACCAGAGGTTTTGAGCAGTGCAGATGGGGGCGATGAGGGGGTAATAGTTCTGTTCCAAAAACTAGTGTACTGCCTATATAGGGAGCAAAGCTTCCAAAAATGTATGCTTATTCTTTTTACTAAATAAAAAGGCAGCATAACAAATATCCTTAGTGTACATGGCCACCCCAAAATGCACTGTGACAAGCCCAGTGGGGGAAAAACAATTTAGAAAGCAGATGATTCAAGAAATGTTGATTACAAAAATGCTCACATCTCATGCAATACCAAAAATATCACTAAAACTAGTATTTGGTAACATTTACATTTTACATGTAACTAACTAACTAACAGGATTCTTTGACTTCAAACAAGGACATAACTTACCTGACAGGTTTTCCAACATTTCATACAAATTTGGAAAATAGAGCCGCAGATCTGACTCGGGTGTCGGTCAGTCGACTAGAGGTGCTTCACTGTCCTTTCACATGATGAGGTCTGCAGTCAGAAGGAGGTCAGTCAGTGTCTACATGTTACATTTAACAGTATAAAGCTACTCGAAGATATTACATAAATATGCTTTGTTACATAAATATGCTTTTTTAAACTTAAAGGGATAGTTGTCAGCATTTACTGACCCTCATGTTGTTCCATACCTGTACTATGAATTCTTTCTTGTCGAACACAAAAGAAGATTTTGAAGAATGTTGGTAATCAAACTGTTGATGGCAGCCATTAACTTCAAAGCCTACTATAAGTCATGATTGCTGTCAACTGTTTGGTTACCAATAGTCTTTTAAATATCTTTTATTTTAAGAGTTTAATTTTTGAATATTTGATATTTAATATTTGATATACTTAATATTTGAGTTCAAAATTAGAAAGAAACCCATACAGGTTTGGAACAACACAAGGGTGAGTAAATGCTGACAAAAACAATGTTTTATGGGTGAATGTCTTCATTAGCATTAGCACTTTTAGGGTACTTGACTTGTTAAAACAATTCACAAGATGTAATGTAATGTCAGGTGGGGTCAAAACATTAAAAAAAAAAAAAATGACTAGCTCATTTCCCAAATGTAAAGAGCAGAATATTTAAAATTCAATTCAATAACCTTTCTGCTTCCCACAAAAAAGCCTCACTCATTACGTATTTGTCCATAGAAAAGGTTCTCAAAATGTTCACAACTAGCTAACCTATGGGCCTACATATTCACACATAGGCTACATTTATTCTACCTAGTTTTAACGTTGATAGGTTGAAAAAAGTTTAATTAATACGCACTGCCACAGAGTCTGAATCGTCTGAATCCGATATTGCGATTTCGTTATGAGGGACCTTCATAGCTAGTCATTTGCATAAAACGCGCCAAAGCCATGTCCATATAAGGACTTCCTATCCTACCCCCTCAGAGAGCACGCAGCAAAATGTATGCATAAACAAATATGACATTCTTGTTTAAATACAACAAACTGATTATATATAAGACTCTCCAAAGATTTACAGTTTTAGTTTGTTTTACAATAGCTGTTCTTTCAATGCCACTCATAATGGTAAAGAAATAATTTACTGTAGGCCTACTTTTAAACGGCTGAATTAGTGCCCTTCACGATTCATTTGTTAAAAATAAAAAAGAGAGAGTTTGAATGAATCCTAGATAAAACAAATAAAAGAGGAAGTCAAATGACATTGGCTAATCTTTTCCACGCAACTCACATGATGCGAAAGCTTTCCTTAGGCCACAGCAGCTGATGCGAGACCAGAGCTATTACGGAGAAAAATGGCTTTTGGGCCAGATTCTCGGAGTCCAACTTGCACGAGCCCATTTTTAGGAGTCACGATTAGAGCTACAATAATTCATGAAAGTGAAAGATTTCTTGAGAGAATTCACTCATGTAGGCAGACAGTCAAGTAGTTTAATAGCCTTTAGCAACACCAAAATGTTCCATTCAGACTCTGTGGCAGTGCATAATAAAACTTTTAAATATATTGCATAATATTTTTTTCATTAAAATATATTTGTATAATATATTTTGCATATATATGTTAATTATGTTTAAACTATAATTTTACTAAATATTGTATTTTAATTATAATTGTACAGAGGTTGTTTTTATGAATAGGCCTATATCATTAACTTTAGTCATTTATTAACTTAAGTATCTTCATATTTGTGCTCCTATATCACTGAACATCTGCGAAAAAACACAAGTACTCACGTTTTGAATGCATTCATGTTTTATTTCTCTGAATACTCAACAATGTTCTGTGGCAAAGTAAAAATCACTTCAGAGTATGAACTGTTAATATCTAAACACATGTTTGTACAGTAGATGTATAATCATGGCATCAAAAGAAAATGAATTATGAACTGCTCGATAGGATCTCTTGTTGTATTTCACATCACAGACAAGACCCGACAGAACACTTACAACCATTAACAGAGTCCAGGTACGACAAACAGAGTAATTGACTGAACAGAGATCAGCTGAACATGGAATTTACAGATGACACAAGAAAACAAGAAAGTCTTCTCTCAAACTAGCTTCAAAGAGAAGTGACGAAAGATTGAGGGACCTCGGGTAAAAGGGTTTGCCTGTCTGTGACACACACATGGCTGTTCGTGTTTGTGGTCTAAGTTTGTAAATGTAAAAATATAAAAAAAACTACAGTTTAAAGACATGATTTAAAGACACCATTTTTATTCTGAAACCTTTATGAATGTTTTTCTTTATTTCAAATTTAAAAAAAAATAATGAATTACCAACAAATCTCTTGTTAACAAACGTAATTTAATGTAGTGACTGTCACTGTTGATGCCATTGCAATGTTCACATGATTCGGCGAAAACGACTAAAAATGCTTTGTAAAAAAAACTACACGCCTATCGTTTTCAAAAACTTGCACTTTGAAACCATTTTCAAAAGTTTGCCATTTTCAGCCCCCTAAAACACTATATTAATGGGCACCAATGGAAACTAACCAAGGTAGCAGTTACAAAAAACATTTACAATTTCACTTACAGTTTTAGTTTGTTTTTCAACAACAACAACAAAAACCAGACCAAAAAAAAACACAAGTATATATATATATATATGTATATATATATAAAAAATCATTGAAAAGAAAGGAAAAAGTATCAGTAACCAATGTTAGGATTTTTTATAGAAAAATGCCCTGTAAAATTATTAGAGCACTAACGGAATGACCCTACAAATAAATAAATACAAATAAGTACATTTCTACATAACTATTTAAATTAGATAAATTGGTCTTATTGGCTGGAGTGTTAGTCATACTGCTGTAATTCTCTAAATAATACAAAGCTTCATTATCACCCACTAAAATCCTAACGGCATTAAAGAAGAAGAAGTCCTTCTAAGAAGAAGCCTAGGAAATGCTTCTGTAATCATAATAATCAAAGGACAACTTCCATTTGTCCTGAAATATCATCCCCTGCACCACCCAAAACACCCCAAGTGTTTCTCTCACCACTTTTACCGAAAACCTTTCACACATACAGCAAATTTGGTCCAGTATTGGAACAAATTACCATTTAACCAAAACTAGGATAATCCTAAAGCACGAATGATGCACGTCGCATTTTACAGCGAAATCAGTCCACAAACTGATGAGGCACTAAAATCTCTTCGGTAAGGGGATTTTTAACAATACCTTGACGATACAATAGCAAACAGGCCATACGTATTACAAAAGCAACAAACTGTTTTAAATAATTATAACGGACAATTTTCTTTAAAAAATTCGCAACTACCAAGCTGCTGCTTGGTTTAAATAATTGCCAAAATACAAGGAGAATGAAATAAAAATAGATGGTCCAGTGTTAAGTACTTCACGTATTTATGCGATTATCTGTGGGACAGATGCAGAAAAAAGGTGCTAAATATTTAAAAAGTACTTGAAATAAAGAAGACAAACAGCGCCTCACAATTTGTGCGTCATAAAATCATTATTAGGCATAAAAATACATAGCCAGGTCATAGCTATGAGTGTAATGTACTATATATTCACTGAGGTAAGCAGAAAGCTTAGGTATTTCTGATTCTGAATTTAGGATACTGTATTCCTATGCCTTCCACAACAACAATAATAATAATAAAGAATTGGATACATCCAATTAGAGGACCATGACCTAAAAAAATGGACGTTCCTTGAAATTCTTAGTAGCAGTTTAAAAAATGCATTAAGCTATCAAAAATAAATCTGTCGAAGTATAAAGTCATTTCAAGTTGATCTCAAACAATAAATTTCTACACCGGCAGAAAAGGCACAGCAAACAGGTCAAATCTGCTGTAGAAAAGAAAATGAATGTAGATATAATAAAACATTAGAGCCAGACCGATATTGTCGGCCGATATTAGGCATTTTCCAAACCATCGGTATCAGCAGTTATAATGGCCGATAAATGAATATTTCAAAAATAAAATAAAAACGGACGAAACACGTTTCAACTATGTCATGAGTGTTGGAGTTGTATAGTTTGTCCACCAGAGGGCACTCTACACCGTTCCTGTTGGCAACACTCGTTGAGTTGGTCACGATGCATACATTGCTTGAATAACAATTAAAAGAACATCCCCATCAGTTCTCTTAACTCAAATAAGCATGACAAAATTTGTGACTATCATGTCCAGTTTCAAATAGATAAATAAAATATCGGCCGATATATCGGAATATCGGATTTTAAAACCCAAAACTATTTGTATCGGTATCGGCCTTCAAAATCCTTAATCGGTCGGGCTCTATAAAACATATTGTAATCCGAGGAGCAAATTTGTCAGTCAGGTGGGAATCATGTTTCTGGTTAATGAGAGACAACAGCGCCTCCCCACAAGCATTTTCGGTATGCACTTTTCCTCGCGTAACGACAAGCTGAAACGAAAGCTGGCGATACGCGATACAGGAAGCTTATGATCATACTACTGCACGCATACAATACCATGATCGTACTACTGCACGCATTCAAGACCATGATCGTACTACTGCACGCATACAAGACCCTAAAATAAAGCAAACCACTCACCGTGGTTATATGACGCATTTCGCCAATGGTTGAAAAATATATATATAAAATCCTGATTGAAAACTTGTAACTTGAACATAAAGACTGAAATGTATACATCAATACATTTGATTGAGAAAGGACTGACAAAACCTACATATCAACTGAAACGCTCCTGTAACATTCTGGTTTCGTCCGTGGTGATTATTATAGATGTTGCCTGTGGCAGCAGGATACGACGTTTTTCTGGCTCACACGAGGAGAGGCGAGGCAGTCGAGGAATACAGTGAGGGAGTCTGAGGTGGATATGAGGCATCTGTCGCTCCGTTTGCTCTTCAGGACTCCTGAGGAACCACTTCCATCAGTTTCTGGAATGTCGCCGTGGTGGAGACTGGATAGGAAAATATAAACAATATAGGTATTATTAATATAAATAATATAGGTATTAATAAAAAAAAAGATAAGAAATGTTTCTTGCGCTGCAAATCAGCGTTTTTCGATGCGTTTTTTGTGTTCACACCCAAGCGTTTTTCGCTGACGATGAGTCGAGTGAACATGCAAATTCATTCCCTGACATTAGATGGCGCCCATTTGCTCTGCAATAACAGTTCTCTTTTATCAAGATGTTTGTATTCGCAGTCGCGTTAGTCATACAGTTCTTTATGTTCTAGCACCAATGAGAACAGCAGCTCTACATTCATTTTGCCTT
Organism: Pimephales promelas; assembly: GCF_988280905.1. Classification (NCBI taxonomy): domain Eukaryota; kingdom Metazoa; phylum Chordata; class Actinopteri; order Cypriniformes; family Leuciscidae; genus Pimephales; species Pimephales promelas. The sequence continues at coordinate 15,208,647 of NC_142793.1, forward strand.
GCATCTTCCTCGTCTTATTTCTTCCTGGCTGTGTAGACGGCAATGTGTATATCTTCTTCACCGTTGCATATGTGTGCTCAGCAAGACCGTTTTGAGCGCCCCCAAGTTGTGTTTTACTGTCTCTTCAGAAGCTCCAAACACGTGAACAAAAGCGCCAATCTCATTGGTCGGATAGTTTTTATGACGCTTTTACGCGTCGGTGTGAACACTCACATTGGCACACTTTGTTTAGTCACGAGGCGTTAAACGTCAGCGAATAACAGGTGCGAAATTCGTCGAAACGTGCGGAATTCGGTGTGAACAGGCCTTTAGAAAGATTGAAGACTGGAAAACAGATATTTTAAATTGTTATTAAATTTCACAATATATCAGCTTTCCCTGGATGTTTAACAAAATAAATTCAGCAGCCCTGCCAACGTCGCCGTGGAAAGATTCATGGACGCTCTGACGTAGATCGAATGCTTGGTCTTTTTTTCAACTTTATTTAAAGGGGCCGCGAAGCAAACGAGAATGTCGATCGTTATTTTCGCAGACTGTAAGTTGACATAAAGTTAACCTCATGGAATCTTTTACATGTGAAAGTAATAAATTGATCCATGGAAAGAACTTAATTATAGTGACATGTTTGCTAACTAAATCAACCAATTAGAAGCCATTTGTGTAGTGTGGCATTTGTGTTCATGGTTAAGTGCTAACCTAATTTGAATTCCAGCTGAAAAACAAGCGTTCTAGCGCGAAAATCTTGCCTATAAAGTGATGCGCGGCCTCTTATCAAATTCCAATGATCACCCTCTCCTCTTTTTAGCTTGGGAACTAATGGGGTCGGAACCAAAGTTTACAGGACTACATTCCCTGGAATCCTTTTGAACTGAGCACTTCTAAATTCCGACATAGATATCCTCAATAAAGGCTAGATGTCTTACGGCCTAGTTTTTATCGTCATCATCGGCGGCCATCTTGTCACAGGCAAGCTGATGTAAGATGAGTGATCAGCACGAACACAAATATCTCGTTGAAATCTTGACGGATTTACAAACGGTTTGGTTTCTTCAAACGTTATTAACGTGGCTATAATTCTGGATGACACAAACAAGCCACATCAAGCAATTTATTACTAAATTATTCTTTTAACACTTTAAATCCACCAAATTATTACAATGTATTTAATTATACAAATTAAATGCATTGTAAATATCTTATTTTGTCTTGAAAAGCAGTTTCGTCACAAGCTTAATTCAAACATTATCTTTGTCAGATGTAAGAATGGCTGGCACTCAAAGTCAGCCTTCATAACCTGAATAATGTTTCACATTTAAATAATGCAGTTTTAACTGTCTAGAACTATCTTTTCTCTCATTGTCATGAAACGCACTAAAGGAGAGACACTCACAGAGGATCTGCAAGAGCCATTTTGGCTTGGTCCGCCACCAAACACCGAAGAAGTAGACGGGAACTCCTGTGGCAATGATTCCGAATCCTATAGCACATTCCACAGGGGTTTTCCAAATGGACACCACGATGAGGAACAGGCAGGCCAGTACGAAGGAAATGGGCAGCAGAATATTGACCTAGTGGACAGAGAGAGGTTGGAAAGTTTTGAAAATGTGATCAGAAGTCTATTTAAAGTCCTGTCGGAAAGTATAAAGTATGTCTATTAAGGAACATTTATTTCACATATGAGAGACACACACAGTAGAAGTGTACAGCTTAATGTTGCCCTTTTCTCTGACAATCACCATTCTTCTCTGACTTCCTGATCTTTGATGTTTGGGTTGTATTGTGTTTTCTCCATTTATATACAATGAACTTCACAGTCCTCCAAGGTTCAAAGCAATTCTTTTTATAGCCTTCTCATGTCTTTTTTCCATTTACAACTACATCACAAAGTTCCCAAGAGTAGATTCTTGCTCTTTGTGATAGCCGGACTGATCTGGTTATATCAAGATGCGTTTTGGCCAATCGGATCACAAGTGGATTATACTATTGCTAAATACATGTGTAAACCGTCTAGAAGATTTTACGCTTGTCCACTTTCGACCACTTCCAGTGGTAGTCGAAAACACATTCAACAGGATTGCTTTCGTTCTGTAACACTTAAGTAGTCGAGTGTATTTGAACAGCCACAAAAGACAATTTTTGCCATTTTAAAAGTATTAATATCTCACCCAATCTTTTGAATAGTAGTCATTTTCTTTGAAAGTAATATTCCTAGAGTATTATAAGGATTCCTAACATCTAGAAGTTTGACACTTCAATAGTTAAAACCATCCAAGTGTCTGAAGACAACATTACAGGGAGTAATTAATCCCAACAGACAATGGATTGTCCCTAATGAGATCGAAAATGAAAAAAAAAAAAATTATGAGCAATAATCAAATGGCCTCTTTCACTCCAGTGCCTTCAAACCTCCTTTGATGAGCATCCCTCTGTGTCCAGCAGATGACCGGAGACAGAATGTGGATGAATGAGAGAGGCGCACAAAAGGGCCTGTGTGTTACCGTTCTCTTGCTGGCTGTGTCCGGATTTAGACAGAGAACACATATTATGGCAGGTCACTTCTCATGGATTCGAAAGTGTGACCTCCTTCCCCATCACAACGTCCATCTGTGTTCACTTACAGATGTTCAGCCAATCAAAAGTTGTTTGCTCCACCCCCTGGCTCACCTTAATTGGTCGTTCCAAATCAGGTTTTTTGTAGCGCAACCACATCATTCCAATGATCGCCATGGCAATGCAGAGCCAGTTAAAGAAGCTGAAGAAGTTGATGACGGAGAATATGTCATTGGAGAAAGCGTAGAGGAGAGTCATGATACACTGTGAAGGGGAAAGTAAAGAAAATGCGGGTTAAACTTTCTATTTTGCCAATTATTTGGCATCCAGCAATCTTTTATTTTAAGTTGGTTCATTTTTATGTGGGTCAAACATTTCTTTGTGTAAATTGACCTTTACAGTAAAATACAGTCTAATTCATTCTGATTTGTGAATCAGTACAAAAAGTTATGAAATGTATTCACTCGGGACAGGGCGAGTGCAAATAAGGTGTTGTCCCTTTAAGAGCTGTGGGTTCCATGTTGAACTGACGGTGGTATTGTATTGTATGTTCCGTGTGCCTCGAACACCCCTTTTACTGTCTATGCGAACACCCCATGTATGCGGGTAATTGCTGTTTTTTGCTATTTTTTAGCTTATTTTATTTATAAAGTAAAGAGTACACGAGTTTGATTTGGGAATAAAGTGTTAGTTGTGAGATGCAACTGGGTTATAGGTTGCCAGGTTGAGATGATAAATGGGTTGAAATTGTAAATGGTCTGTAGACTGTGTGAATTTAATCAATTCTGGCAACTGGTCAACATTAGACGAACATATTGGTTCGATTATTCCTTTGGGCCATGCAAATTACGGGAGTTTCCCGAGAGAAAAAACAAACCGGGAGGGGCTAAAAAACGGGAGAAACCTGGGAAAAAGTGGAGTATTGACAGGTATGCTTCTCTCTAACACTCTCGTGGTATTTTGATATCATACACCGTATGATTTGCTCAAAAATTGGTTAAGATGATTCATCCAAAAGAACTGATTCAAAAGATTTGTTTTCCAAAAATGGAAACTGAATAAAAGCTTAATTTGTCCAAAAATTGGTACCACTAAAACCAATTCATTGACAAAAAAAAAATTGACTCAAAAGACCGTTTTGCTCAAAATTGGGACCATTTACTCCAGTTTATTGAAAAGAACATGTTAAAAAGAATGACAAATTTCACTCATAAATTAAAAAAGTTAAAATGCTTAAAAAAGAGAGAAAAAAAAGATTAATTCACTAAATTCACCCTTTCAAATGTCTGTAACTTTTAACTGTAACTTAGCCTACGGAGGAGTGATCCAGCTCTCAGATTTTGACAAAAACATCTTAATTTGTGTTCCGAAGATGAACGAAAGTCTTGCGGGGTTGGAACAACATGAGGGTGAGTAAATACTGAGTTCATTTTGGGGTGAACTAACCCTTTAAGACCCTGCTGAGACATTACATGTCACATCGATATCACGTGGGATTTTTGCGGGTTGTGTGCGAACGCACTCTCTGATTCCGGAAAATCACTGGCAGTATGAATAAACCAAAATCGAACGAACCCGGGTCAAATCCCGGGTCACTTTATCCGTGTATTTTCCGGAATCTCTGTGTGAAAGGGGCTTAAGAAAATGGACATAATTTGAAAGTCCTAGAGAGGGATGAGGGATGTGGTTGGTTGTGTACACCTACAGTAAATATAAGTGAAGGCAGAGGGGTCATCAGCTCAGGGTGGATCATCGACAACAAACTGGGAAGATGACCTTCTCTGGAGCCCACAAAGAACAGCCTGAAGGGAAAGAGAAAGATACATAAGAGACCGTTTTGGCCATTAGGTCTGATACTAACCAGCATTACAAACAGATCTGTTCCAAGATAACCTGAGCAGCGTTTGCAGTGGAAAAGCCTCCAGGGTGACTTTAGTACAACACTAAGTTGTTTGTTTGATTAATCTGTATGGTTGAAGTAAAGGGATCTGATTAATCTGACCTCTTTCAACAAATGATATTTATAACAAGTGTGTGTGTGCATTACCTAGATGAAGTAAACAAAGAGCCATTCACAGAGCCAAAGCAGGACAGACCCACAAACACAGGGATTATCCAAGCCATTGGCCCTAGGTGGTAGTTTCCAAAGTCCTGGAAAAACAAAACAACTTACTAATTATTATATAACTTTAATCAGCATTAATAAAAAGGACAAATAAACACATTGAGTTAATAAAGGTAACTAGGCTAAATATGGAATAGAATAGTCTATGTGGCGACACTCACTACAGCAACAGCTTCAGATGAGAGCATTTGCTCCGGACTAAGCGTGGTGAAGTAGGCCAGGTTGGTCAGCACATAGACAACGGTCACAATGGGAAGTGAGATGATGATAGCCAGAGGCAGATTTCTGTAAAACACCAGCACATACACCATAACATAACCCACTACTCTCAAACACTTCACTATGCTTGTTAATAAAAAAAAATAATAATTAAAGACCTAACGTGCGTTCAGTTGTTTTTGTGCATCTAATTTTGTAGAAATTACCATAATAACAGTTTGACATGGTTCATTTACTTAAAGTACTTATACATAAGCTTTCTTAATCATAAGATCTTTCCAGTGAACTGAAACGTTTACTCCCTAAAAAGAGGAAAAAAACATTTTTTTTTGACTTACCTGTATGGATCGATCATCTCCTCTGTGACAAAATTTAAATAATTCCTGGTAAAAAAAGAAAAAGTAAATGCAAACATTAAAAAATGCTCTCTTACAATTTCAACGGCTGGAGGCCAAATATGAAGATGTAGAAACTATAAAGAAAAATAACTATAATAGTTTGAAAGAGGATGCAGAGAAATTATAGACTGACCAACAAATAGTTTCGAATTCTAATTAAGGGGAAGTGTAAAAATTTTGTGGATATTATAATACTTCTTCCTGCGCCAGCTGAATATGCAGAGTCAAGTATAAGTTCATCTGACTTCCATGGAAACTGCCAACACTGGAGTTATCAAAACAGCTATGTGGGATTTTAGACCAATGGGATTTCACAGTGGACGGGTCTACTCAGCATGACCGAAAAAAAGAAATCAAGCGTTCATCAAAATGCCTTATTCTATGTTGTTGTTGTAGGAAAGATCATGGAAAGATGTCATGGAAAGATATCTTGGATTGCATGGTGTGGAATTATATTTTACTAGTGATTTCCCTTTTTAAAAGTCTTCCTGCTTTCCCTAGTTTCACCCAAATATAGAGAAGTTCTGTGGTCTTACCATCCTCCATAAGCAAACAGGCCACTGTAAAGAGCCAATCCGATGTTGCCAAAGTCTGTTTTGCTTCCTTTGAATGAATTTTCCGGCAGAAGGTCAGTAGTACCACCTGCAACAGAAACTATCAGCGTGAGATACGTTGCTGTTGCAGACTATCAGGACCATTATGTAACATAAACAACCCAAACAAGTCATAATATCTGGGGAATACTCTACACTTCCCACAATATTTCCCATGAGAGGAACAAACAAGCTTGCATGGAAAATTTGAAGGTGGAAGACTGCTGTCATAATATGACGAATTTTTAAAATCAACATGCTGAAGTTCTCAAGGCTGGTTGTGGGCAGAAGGTCGGCACAAGAGGGTCAATGTCGCAGATGACACAACTGAAGCGCAAGAGTGATGGGAAAACAAGAACCGGAGAGAGAACTGAGGGTTTGCACATTCTTGAACACCCAAAGCCTGTGAATTTGCCACTAGATCAACAGATGAACAGTGTTTTTTCAGGCTGAGGCCCTATCTGTTCCATGAGAAAGCCGGGGGAGACCAATCCTCTATGTGCAACCATCTCTCCAAAGCCTGTGGGTCGTGCGACGAGGGCTTCCCTAAAAGTAGATGCGAGGGCTTCCCTAAAAGTAGATGCCTTATTGGTTCAATTTATGGTTACTAAACAGGGGTCCGAAAATAACTAGTTTCACAGGTTTGGTATGTATATGCAGAACAGAAGAATCTGACACTAAAGGCCATTGCACACCGAGTTCGAAATTCGCGTCTGAAATTTTCGCACGTTAAAAAATAAACACGACCTCACGTTATGTCAATCACGCTTGCAACACTGCCTCCGAAACTTTCGCCCGTCATAAAAAAAATCGACTCGATTTGTCAAATGGTGTTTTGACAAATCAGAGCCACCGAATCACGATTACGAAAAACACGTACGAAAATTTCGGACTTGTGCAATGGCCTTAAATCCTAAAAAAGTAACTACTTGAGTACTCCAGAGACTCTCTTGTACTTTCATTCTTGCTTGCTCTTTCTTTTCTTTGAGAATGTGTGGTTATTTCTTCGTTCATTCCTGAGCAGCTCTTTAACACAATAGCATCAACTGATTTAATGTCCTAATTTGCATATTTTCCAGGTTTAACGGCATTAAGGCAGAGAAAGTAAAGCACATGATTAGCACAACCTTTTTAAATCTAAAAATGGACTATATGGAGAATATTTCTCTTTCTTCCCCCATAGTTAACTATGGCCACTGGGATTTAATACTGTATATAATATATTTACACTACCGTTAAAAAGTCTGGGATTTTTTTATTCAGCAAAAGCACATTAAAATTGAACAAAAGTGAAAAAAAAAAAATCTAATTTAAATAAGTGTTTCAGAAAACCAGAAAAAATGTATCACAATTTCCACAAAAATATTAATATTACTAACATATTGAATAAAAACATTGCAACAAACCAGCTGATGTTGGATCATGTGACAGAAAAAAAGAAATCTTTGCCATCACAGGAATAAATTACATTTTAAAACATATTAAATTAGAAAAAAGTCATTTTACATTATTATAATATGTTTTAATATTACTTTTATGTAATAAGCACGTTTTAACGGTCTCTTTGGTCAGTGAACATAAGACACTTCTATTTGTATATGTCGAAATTAACATTACCCAGAATAATTAAGTACTTATTGTAAAGTGGTGTCTTGTGGAAATGTATTTTGAGAGTAATTTTGTGAACATGTTTGCTGTGTAAGAACAGTTACTGCCCAAGGCGAGCTCATGTGAATCAGTGTGATCGATGGACGCCAACGCCACCAGGTCACATGACACGAAAGGCGAGGTAGGCGCGTGTGTGTGTGAGTGAGACTGTAGGCCCGAGGCAATCAGGCACAGAGCGAGACTGAAATCCTGTATAAACTCTTTGTATAAACTTGAGTATTACAGGCTCAGACCTGAGCTTCAGAGAACTATGCTAGCACAGAACAGCCCAATCTCTGTCTAAGAGAAATGCTTCGACAGCAGATCTCAGCTTACATAGCCTAGACTCAATCTGAAGAATTCCTAAAACAGTGTGTGAAAGTGAGCCGGTTCGGTGAGTTGAGCGTCCTACACTCTAAAAAAAGCTGGGTTGAGCCTGTTGGGTCATTTTTTGGGGTTATTTGAAACAATACAGCCCTGAGGCTCCGACGCTTTACTACAACAACCCGTCTGATGGGTTACACAGAATGTAGACTTCTCCATCCTCGTCAGGAGAAAGCAGATCTTAACGCTGGAGAATTGGTGCATTACTTCAGTAAATTAAAGGTTTGTATACATTGTATTTCATCTTTACAGTGTTTTAAATCTCATATATTTATATGAGATATCAGTCAGCTGAATGTGTCCGTCTCACATGATTTTGATTCGTTATAATACTGAATATTATTCATTTGGATGTTAAAATTTGTTCTCAGAACTCTGTATTGTTTGTTTATGTGTGCAGGTTATAAGAAGCTTGTCAAGATATCTTTCGTTTATGTGAAGCGCAGAGCAGCGGTGTGAGGTTCGCAGCTGCCCCGCCGAACAGTGGCCCGTCACAAGCTCAGATTTAAGTAAACACCGCAGCACTTCTGACAGGAAAATATGTGAAAATAGAGAAAAACTAATTGAAGCGGAGAGGAGAGAGAACATTGAAAACTGGCTGCAGCGAGTTTTGGCCATAGTGCTTTTAGCCTGTTGAGAAAAATAAGCAAAATATGGTAAAAAAAATATGGTTATTTTCAAACGCTAGTCATTAAATATTTAACTTTTAAAAAGCAAAATCATTGAACTGTATACACTGTATAATCGTTGAGTTGACATTCTTTTCTGCACTTTTTTACTCATTCAAATGTACATGATTTTTAAATCTTGACTATATTTTTGTGTATATTCTTGCTTATTAATAAATGTTCAACTTTTGATTATTACAGTTGCCTGTTTTGTTACTATAGTAATTTAAATTGGGTTCATTTTAAGTCCGTAATATAGTTATTTTTAATCAATAGTTACTCAACATTACTCAATAATCAATAGTTACTCAACATTTTACCCAACCAGTTGGGTAAAGAACAACCCAGCACTGGGTTTACCCCATTTTGACCCAGCGCTGGGTTGCCAAATAACCCAAATTGTGTTGTTTTAACCCAGCATGTAGTGCAAAACAAATAACAATAATGAAAACAAATGAACAAATCCAAAAACAAAACAACATATTATGAACACAATGGCATGTCTATTTCAGTGTGAGCCACAATGCTCAGATTGAGTACAGATTGCATCATTTCCTGTTATATTCTTTTTACCCATCTTTACTCAGCTCTCAACTAAAATGATCAATACAGTGGAAAAAAGACCAAAGCTGAAAACTTTCCTCCAATGCTTATGATAATTAGCGAGTGGAGTCTGGGGAGGGGACTTTCTCAGTGTGGGCGGAGCAGAGTTCACCATGGTTGATAAACCACAAGGTGTCCTGTTGCATGCTTCTCTTTCGCAAGGGCTGGGTGGTTTGGTGTGATAACGTAGCGGTATTAAGCACTAGTGCTTTTCTCGAAACAAACTCAAGCACTAAGATACACCCCGAGACCTTTTCTGGTCTTGTAGTCAAACAGAAGCCACTCTGTGCACCGAAACTGAGACAGACTGAGGAAATGTCACAGACAAAGACACTCTGAATTAAACAGCTCTTTCAACAGCAAGACTTGATAGATAAATAAATAAATAAATAAATAGGACACTTGTCTTGGCACTTTAGCCATACATATCTTAGGATATTTCTACCTACATGTGTTATAAAATATTACTCTCTCAGGACAGGGAGGGTGTGTCTCTCTTTATGGATCAAATTCACAGGCATCATTCTCTGGCCTCACTGTTCTCTTGATCATTTTGCATTTGCTTATCTAGCTAGCACATAAATACGCCCAATAGCTAGCCAGCTGCCTCACTGTCCTCAGTCAACATGAACAATCATCTAATCCATTCTAACTAAAACTGAAAGCTATACATGACTGATTTGAAACCTTTTCATATGGATGGAATCAACTCATCTCACAACTGTTTTAAATAAGCATAACCCTAGCCCAAATAGCATACTATAGTACACTGTGCACTCATCCATCATCAGAATCTCATTTTAGAGTACATAAAATGTCCAACATTTCAGTTTTTGAAAATGTTTTTCAATTTAAGTGCAATATCTGGGTATTTGAAGTGTACTTTTTCACAAACAAGGCAAGAAAATAGTGCACAAGCACAAAAATTAGGACGCATTTATAGAGTTTAATCTTATGTTGCTATGCTACATATGCAATTCACGTTAGACCCTAACTAAAATAATATTTCCATTTTAATTTAACATCTCATCTACCAACTTTTTTCATTGAGCATATTGCAACACTTTTATTTATTTTATTGATATTTTTTAAGATTGTCACCATGCATTCTTGAATTGCTTCACTTTGAAACTTAAAAAAGAAGAAAAAACTAAATTAATACATTATTCAGCAAGGATGTATTAAATAGGTCTAAAGTAAAGACTTTTTAAACATTTTATTTTTCAAATATATGCTTATCAATAAATCAATAAACAAAACATATTAAGCAACTGTTTTCAACACTGATCATCATAATATATTTGGTTTCTTGGGCACCAAATCGGCATATTAAAAATATATATATTATTTAAATATATTAAAAAAATTACATTCTGATTGGTTATTGCGGTATTTTGTCACAATAACCAATCAGAAAAAAAGAATGTTATTGGTTAGCTGTCCAGACTGGCCCCGCCCCTGAGCACTTGTTTTTAAGACCTCTCAGTACTCGAAATTTATAATCTCTATAATGCATGTGACAACCTCAGCAACTAAAGAACACACCCAAAGGCATAACCAATCAAAGAAACCCACACCCAAAGGCATAACCAATCAAAGAAACCCACACCCAAAGGCTTAACCAATCAAAGAAACCCACACCCAAATGTTTAACCAATCAAAGAAACCCAAACCAAAGGCAAGGGGCACTTTCAAGTTCAAAATGGTACACAACGTTTTGCTACGTTTTGCTAAATCTGGGTGGCCAATAAAAACCGTTCTGGGTCCCATATTGCATGATTTAGTAATTAACAAGTAGTACAGCGTCTCCTTTCCATTTTTCTTTCTTTCAATAACCATCTTGCTGTCTGTCACTACATGTCCACTGCTGTGGGGAGTGAGAGAAGGTGGAGGGGAGATAAAAGATCTAATAATCTAATCATCTATTCAAATTAACCTGTCCTGTCTTGCTGACTCACAATTGATTGAATGATACCAGCTTCAGGCCTTTGTTTGAGCAGCAGACACGGGCATGTAGCAAGTGAACGGACCTTTATTAATCTCCATCTCCGACTGTGAAATTCTCTTGTTGCTTTTTGAATTTGTGAGCTTAAACCAGTAAGCTAATGAGAAACCGAACCAAAAAAGTCACATAAAGGGACAAACAGTGCAGTCAAAAATGCATCTGCTAAATGTATAAATGTAAAAGTTATTCTCTGTGAAACCCCTGATGTTAATTCCATTTGGTTACTGTGGCCATTTAAACAGAAACTAGGGGGGTAAGGTCTGCCAGCTTGTACTACAAATCTTTAAACTGCTCTTTCTTTTTGTTTGCTCACTATTTCTCTAGACTATTGCTGTCAGTGCTTTAGTGTCTCAATGGCAAACAATCAGAGCTGCTGTTCTGGCTGCACATTCAGCTCGTCTACAATTCAGTCCAATTCTCGGAATCCGAATCCAGGCAACAGAAAGCCCTAAAAGTGATGGAGTGCTGACATATCAGTGCCTCAGGCATGTGTCAAGATAGCTGAACCAAGACTGCCGATACACCTTATTTTTATATACGACCATAAACATTATTTTTAAGAAATAAACAGTAAATTGAATTTAAAAATTGAGTGTCTGTGTATATATATATATATATAATATATATATATATTAAAATTACATTAAAACGTAATATATATATATATATATATATATATATATATATATATATATATATATATATGAATAGATAAAAGAAAATAATTGATTTTAAAGAAATGACACAAAAAGATGATAGTTTGGGATCAAATGTTTGTTTTTAGAGATAGATTTAGATTTAATATAAATTATAGTAAAATAATGGTTTCATCATATATTTTGAAAAGGGTTAAATGGCTAAAACAATATAACACTAAATCTGTAAATAATTTGTGATTTTAATTGTTGGATACAGTCAAGAAGTCCAGAACCTCTGACATAGGATATTTGATGCATTTAAAAATACATGCTATGTTTATTTTATGTTAGCTAATAGTTTATCTATTAATTGATTTAAAAAAGTAATGGGAGACCAATTTGTACCCTTTTCATGGAAAATGTCTTCAGGTACTGAACTTGGTGTCAGACTTTGTGTAGCTTGCAAATACTTTTAACCCAGCTAAACAAAGTGCAAAAGCAACATTGTAATGAAAATTATTGGCAAATCTAAAAAAAAAAAGACTATGCAAACCTTGATTCATATTAGACATTAAACATAATACATTCCCTCTGTCGGTATTTACAAACGTGCTATTCATATTGGTTCTTATGGTTATTGTGTGACATGGTCTAATTATATATATTTATAGTTATAGTTTTTGTTTTTTCTTTTTTTCTATAATTTATAATATAAACCATTATTAGCCAAAATAACAGCTATTTATCTGATTCCATTACATTCTTCAGCACTTGTTTAGTTACCTGACTGAGTGCTGGTGGACATTTAGGTGTGTTTGTGTGTGTTACCCACCTTTGCCAATCTCCACAAAGCCAATAATGATGATGAGGGCCAGGGCAAGTAGCTTAGCAGCGGCAAAGGCATCTTGGACCCTTGTGGCGGCCTTCACACTGTAGCAATTGATAGCAGTCAACAACACTATAGGGAGAAAAGGTGGGAGAAAAAGAACCACAGCCACTTATTTTTAGTCTTTCACAACACAGGTTCAGAGAAAGTTAACCTAAATACTTGGTAAACTAATTAGGGTAGAATTTGTCAACTAAGCTTGAACTCAGGAGGCGTCGCTCACAAATCTGTTTACGCTTAGTTACACGTGGCAGCATGAAATAGCATGGCTGCCAAATTTCTACTTACCGGTATTATCAGAGATCAAATAAAGTGTGGTCGAATATCTGTCTGATCTTGAAAATTTCAGCACCAAATGTAAGATTTAAATGAACATAAAGATCATATTGTGCAGGACACATTAATATGCCTAATGGGTTATTTGCATTACAGGGTGGATCTGCGAACGATTACCTGAGTCATACTCAAATGTCTCGGCCCTACTTATTCCATCAATTTACTTTAATTTTCGTTTGGTTGATTCTGTTTCAATATGATTAAAGGGTTAGTTCACTCAAAAATATAAAAGTATCCCATAATTGACTCACCCTCAAGCCATCCTAGGTGTGTATCACTTTCTTTAGTTTAGTTAAAGAAAAGTTTAGTTAACGGAAGAGTGAACTTTGACAGAATCGTTTTGTTCAAAAAATAACTATACTATAGTCATGTTACTTGTACAAAAATACATTAAGTTATATTTTATGACTGTATGAATATAGGTGTCATGGTGGATCAATGGGTAGCAGCACTGTTGCCTCACACAGCAAGTAGGTCCCCAGTTTGAGTCCTGGATGAACCATGAAACAAATGGATGTAAAAAAATAAAATGGCTGCTTGAAACACAAGTTCACCGACCAAATACTGGTAAACAGATTTTGAAGGAATAATAAAAAACAGGAGCCTCTATTACATTTGCCTCCAAGCTCCCTATTAAATGTGATTAACTAACGAATACTTCAAAGCAGCATTAGCTGTAAATCGGTCGAGGCACCAAACAGAGAGGCCAAACCCAAAAGCCTTTGTGTGCCCCTAAAGTACAAAAGGGGGTCTGTATTGAGTAGGACAGTAGAGCCTGGGTCCCTCAAGCAAGAACACATGCACATTGGATTAATGTCAGGCATTGCAGTTCTCGTTCTTAATAGACTATAGACTAGTATCATGAGACAGGTTCCTCACTGAAATCCCTTTTTGCAAGAGTGTGGTCTGGCTCAAGGGGTGTCTCCCATGGCTACACACTTACGCAGCATAGTTTAATGCTACGAACCAATCCGGAGGCCCCTTTTTCAATCATAACCTCAAAACAAATGAGAAATTGGGTCAGGGGAACAATGGACAGCTGCTACGCCAACAGACACAAATACTGTCTATGAGGAACCAAACCATAAAACTGGGCACTTGAGCTTAACATTCAGTGTTAATATCAAACGTGTAAATCCCATAACTTGTCGTTGCTCAGTTTAAGCATATGGTCATAGCCGTCTTTACCTCCCTTTCTGTCTTGTCATGTGGGTTCTTATGGAAGGATTAGACTAGCAGGGTGAGATTACAGTGGATAGTGGGTGCTGTGTTCATTCACTCCATCACAATCACAAAGAATACACATTCCTGTACCCCAATCAAGCATTCATCTGGCCTAAATGGGAAAGGAGGAAGAGAGTGAGAAAGAAAAATACAGGGAAAGAAAGAGAGAGATATGGGTTTTAATTTGTTGGCCAATTGGTAATTAGGGCTTGAGCTAATTCTGCTAATCCTGACTGGTTTAAACCTGCGGGAGGGCTTCATTGCTCGCATAGCTGACATGGTGTATCACACCCTCAACATATTGCCATGATCATGAATGTCAAAGATCTGTGAATTTGTGATTGTGACTGAAGCACTGCAGGGCTACATTCATTAACTCTTATTGGTCTTAACACTCACATCAGTGTGTTTTCATCTGGAAGACTTTTTTTTACAGTGTTACAAAGCACCTATGTGAAGTTTCCTGTCAGATGTAAAATAGACATTTAGAAAACATCTTTAAGATGTTTATGATATAGAATGTTTCCAAATGCTTCCAGATGAACCACTCTTTAACAGCCATCTTGGAGAGATGTACAGTATGTGTGCCCAGATCATTTACAATGAATAATCTGTTATGTTATTGCATACAGGCCAACAGGTAAGTGAAGTTAAGTGGAGTTTCTGAAACATAAAAAAGCAGATTAATTATTAAGATAGTAATGCAAGATGTTTTACATTATTAGCGTTGATAGCTTAAAACATTAAATAAACTACATTACTCTGCATTTTTTAAGTTCCTTAATAAAATAAATCTGATGTGCATTTTCTCAAAATATAATATACATTTGAAATCAAAATATTAATATTAAAGCGTCGCTAAATTGGTATAATTAATACTAACAACAATGCAATTCATTAGCATAAAGCCCGCCAAGGTGATGTAGCAGCGCGTGCCACTGCCATCTCCTCCTCCTCACTAGATGATGAAATTTTCCTGCACCTTTTCAACATACTCATTTCCTCATATAAACTACACACGGCGTATCTGTGTCAACACATGGCGTTTCTGTCTCGAATTACACATGTTCTGTAAGACACATAGTAAAAAATATATATTTATAACTAGACTACATATTGACGGCGAGAAACGTAATAAATGAGGACACTTGAACGCTGAGAGGATGGAGGCGCGCTAATGGCACGTGGAATGACAGTTGAGGCAAATGTTAACGCCAAAAACGTTTAACTATGGAGATCCATGATAAACGTTGACTTAAGCCCTCTGTAAGTTAGTTTTGTTTATGTAGCAAATAAATGGGTTAAACATGTTTAATGTGACCTAACGAAGTAGGTAACAGGTTACTTACGGATACATAGGCAGGCGACCAGCTTTGCCCCTACCTCAGGGACAGGGCAGAAGGGAAAGATGGGCTTCAGGAGGTATGTGGCGAAAACATAGGCGACAATATACTGCGACGACGGCCTTATGATGAGAAGCTCGATCCAGAGTTTCAGAAACGCAGGTAGAGAGCCGTAAACTTCAAGGATGTAGGCGTAGTCACCCCCTGATTTGGTGATGGTGGTCCCCAGTTCGGCATAGCACAACGCGCCTATAGTGGAGAAGACGCCGCAGACGGACCACACGACCAGAGACAACCCGACTGAACCGGCTTCCTTCACCACTCCGGTTGGAGTCACGAAGATACCAGAGCCAATAATGGTGCCTACAATAATGGCCACGCCGTTGACGAGAGTTATAGTTCTTTTAAGCTCGACTGTCCCTTCTCCCTCCGCAGCGCTGATATCTGCGCTCGGGCTTTCAGGCGTGCCGTCTCCTGGCCGGCTCATCTTGCCATTCCCTCCTCTGCTGGAGAGCATCTTCTCCGTCACCTGCTCTTCATCCCGGTCCGCGGATGCATTTGAACTCCGTTTCTTCAACGCTGACATTGCTTCTTTTGGTCAAACAAAGCCAGACGCTTTGTTTTGCTTTTATTAAGTGTGAAAGAGACCCTTTCAGCTCCTTCAGACTGGGCTCGATGATGCACGGTGATACCGTGGAGTCAGGTCTGACTCACAGAAACGTGGTTTCTGAAGTGTGTCAAGTCAACGTTGCAGAGACCCACAAAAGCATCTCCTCCTGATTCGGCCTGCCTCTTTTTTCCTCGCCTAATAGCCGCGACATTGAGTGCAGTATCGCCCTCTGGTGTCTCAATTCCTTCTGAGTGGTCCAGCAAGTTGAGCAAGTCAAACCATTGTCTTTCATAATTTTGTAATGGAGTTGAACCCCCCACTGTAAAAAAAAAATATCGCTGGTTTAACTTAAAAAAAAAAAAGTAACCTGGTTGCCTTAAAATTTTAAGTTGATTGAACTGGAAAAAGTGAGTTAATACAATGAAGGAAATTGAGTTAATCATCCGAAACTTAAAATAGGTTTTCTGAACTAAATAAATTATTTAAGTTGATTTGAAAAAAGAAAACATGTTGTGATAACAAATCTTGAAAATATTTTTTTACAGTGCAAGTACCCCTTGAGTTTGAAGTCACGTCAGGACATCTAAATAAATATGTTTGTGCTATCTATAATATAGTCAATTATTTCTCTTGATATTACAAATTCATTTCAAACAGTAGGAAAAGGGGTGAATTCAAGTTGATCGGGACACTTTTTGCCAATCACCCTGAATTCACCCTATACTTTTTGAATGCTGAGATCAAGTAATCCTACTAAAATATTCTAAAAGACTCAGCTGTTTTTTTATATAATTGAGTGTGCTGTACTCATTTTTTTTCAAATGCTGGGTTGTTTAAATCCAAAGTTGGGTCAAATATGGACAAACCACACCATTGGGTTAAGTCTTGTATTAAAAATTGTAACCCAGCATTTTTAGAGTGTAATTTACACAGTTGGAATATTTTGAGTGATGTTTTTAATTTTACACATTTTGAATATACTTTTTTATTATTATTTAATTTGCCTTATAAGCATAATCTTAACCCCCTGCAATTTCTGGGAGTGGTTTCAGTCAAGTATTTTCTCTTAGCTATTCAGATAATCCTTGGCTAGACGTGAATTGCCATTACTTGCCGTTTCGGGTTCAGCCCTTAAAAATTCTTTAGACTCAAACTTGATCATAATGTCTGAAGAAGCATATGAAAACATAACAAAAGTTGTCCCTGCTAATTTCCTGTTTTCAGGTAAAGGCCCTTGAAACATCATGTCACATTCCCTGTGGGCTTTAAAGATATTAGTTCTCAAATTAAACAAAACAACAATCCACAAGCTTGCGTTTCAAAGAGAATGACTTGCATGTCACATGCCTTCAAGGTATCAATCTCAGAGGACCTGAAGAGTATTATCTGCAGGGGGTAAGTGTGTTAATACCTTTGCATTTTATTTAAAGTTTATTCATCAAGGATGTTTTAGGCAAATATTGTTGGCTGCCACCTGTCTTCTCTTTGCATATGTGTTCTTCGCAGCTACACATTTTTGAAGTTAGCCTCCCCTGCTCCCCATCATGAGATTGACATTTTATTTATGTTTTCTCAGCTTGAAGATAATTGAGACAGCGGGTGAGTTTTTTATTTTATAAGTTGTGTGGTTTCTGCTGAGTTGTGGCCTGATATTTAAGAGTTGAGTTTACTTTCTCTACAGGAGAGAGGGGCGTGGGCGTCTCGGTTCCCTGGCATCACAAGAGCTGGATGTCATTAGAAAACAATCATCTCTTGAAACCTTCAAGGGATTATGCCAAGATTTAATGTAAGTTTTAGACAAAATTGTTACTAATAATTTGGGGATGTGCACCGACAGGGCCAACCACTCAATTGATTGGTTTGAAACCTAAACTTTTTCAGTTCAAACACTGTGTTTGATCTAAAGAGGAAAACGGCTGGATTGGAGTTCTGAGAAACATCTTTAAGCCATAGGTTCCTGTTTATAGAAAGCTGAATGGAGTTTTCTTGTTTTGTCTAAAAATAACCTGCAAAAACAAAGGAACAAAACTATAGTAAGAAGCCTCATATCTGAAGCTTTCATCTGTGACTTCCATTCAATTATGGACGCCTGAAATCTCAGAAGACACCAGCATCCACAATCCCTTGAGCTAATCTCAGAAGACGGCAGTGGCTCAGTGGTTCATATAGGTTGTCTACAATCCAGAAGGTTGGTAGTTCAATCCCTGGATCCACCTGACCAAGTGTTGAGGTGTCCATGAGCAAGCCTAACCCCATCTGCTCCCGACGAGCTGGATGGCGCCTTGTATGGCGCCATCGGTGTATGAATGAGCGAGTGAATGCAAATAAAGTGCCATTGGGTCTGTGAAAGCGCTATATAAATGCAGTCCATAATCCACAGTTGCAGAACATCTTCCTTCATAAAACCGTGACCATCGGAGGGTTTTCCAAAGTCGTCGTCTTGATCTCCTGCTCTTCAATCGGTTCACCTTTACAGTTTGTTTTTCCTGTTGAGCTCAAAGAGTGTGTTTCTAAATTCTCTCACACAATGATAGGAAACCATGGTGGGTTTGGGACACGCAAAAACCCAGTGTCTCGTCCCATTTTTATAACTCATGAGGCCAAGAACAACAAACATGGAACGGAATCTTTTTGAACCAAGTTTGAGACAAAACTCAATCCAGGTTCCCCAGCCTTTACAAACACCCACACCCTGGCCTGATTCTACGTCTCTGATTCTCGGTCCCCAAAAAATCTCAAACTTGCTCTCCGCTGGTTCAGATTTATTGCATGGAATCTTCTTAAATCTTAGAGAAGGTCTATAGCAGATGAAACGAGAAGCCTTGACGGAGATCTTAGCAGAGGGAACATTTCTGTGATAACAGAATTATCATACAAGCTTTATTTATTATCTTTTTTTTTTGTAAATACAGCTTTGAAAAAATCTAAAGTACACTTTCTTGAGTGCCATTCCATAACCTGCCATTAAAGGGTTAGTTCAACCAAAAATGAAAATTCTATCAGTATTTACTCACCCTCATGTTGTTCCAACCCCGTAAGACTTTCGTTCATCTTCGAAACACAAATTAAGATATTTTTGATGAAATCTGAGAGCTGAATCACTCCTGCATACTAGTCCATAGGCTTCTTGAGGGATTGAAACTTGCTGGCCTCAAAAAGTTATTAAAGACATCGTTAAAATAGTCCAAGTGACTACAGTGGCAAGGCTATTAATTTACTTCTCTCTGCCTCGAGTCAGGTTACTAGTTTGATAGCGTAAGCTTCTGTTATTGTACGTCACACACATGACCAGCGTCGGCCAATAGTGAGCCTACGTGTGACGTAGCTCTACGCTATCACACTAGAAGTGAATAGTTGAAATAAAGTCGTTATTTTTGTTTGTTTTTGCGCACAAAAAGTGTTCTCGTCGCTTGATAAAGTTAAGATTGAGCCAATGTAGTCACTTGGACTATTTTAACGATGTCTTTAATAACTTTTCGAGGCCGACAAGTTTCAATCCCTCAAGAAGCCTATGGACTTGTTCGCAGGAGTGATCCAGCTCTCAGATTTCATCAAAAAAATCTTAATTCGTGATCCGAAGATGAACGAAGGTCTTACGGGGTTGGAACAACATGAGGGTGAGTAAATACTGACAGAATTCTCATTTTTGGGTGAACTAACCCTTTAAAATGTAAATGTAAAAATTAAGACGTTCAGGTAAATATGGTCATAAAAGATTTAATATATAATGTTTCTTATGCAGCACTGTGAATTCATTTTTGATTAAAGGTTTACATATAAAGCAGTTATTTCATACAAGAGTAGTGAATGCATTTTCAAATATTTTAAAGGAATTATGTGTAACACAGACCACAGCAGAATACTTGTCTCTTGATTGTTTTATTTCATTTTAAAACAAATGTTAATACACAACATGTCAGACAGCATGAATGCATTTGTTAATGTTCAGTTTTGGGTCTGTAGGATCCCCCCTGCTAAATCTGCCAAAACACGTAGTTTTTAGCGCAGCTGATCCGGACCTAACCAGCACCTGGTGCAACAACACTTGCTGGGATGGGGCCCCCATAAACCTCCGGCACCACCCTCTTCCTGCTTAAATCCCCAGGGCACATGCTTGCACACACCCACAAGTAAAACAAATTGAAAATCAACCAAATATGGGCCAGACATTTTTTTTTTTTACAAAATCTCATAAAACTTACAACGAATAATACAGTTTGCACACAATACAATGCATATGTTAGGCAGCATAAGTGACAGTTATGTAAATGACTTAGTTCAGGTGATAAGATACCGTCTATAAAACAACCCCAGATTTAGTGTTAAATAATGTAAATAATGTGATTTCCCTCAAGCTACTTAAAAAGACAAAACAAGCAAATCCTATTAATGGGTGTGGAGGAAAAAACAAAAAGTCATTTTTCATGGCCAACATGGCCCTCAATGCCAACAGCAAAAAGTGTCCAAGAACCTCAAACCGAAATCCATTCACTGCATAATTCAAAACGTGTCTTCACACACTATTCAAAGATGCTTCAATGCGAAAACATTGTTCCAGGACCTCCTAATGTGAAAGAATGTTCACAACTCTGAATCTTGGGCAGGTGGAGGGAAGGGATCCCAGTCTGAGTCTCCCTGTAACCTAAAGTTTGTACAGTGCAAATCCAGCTTTCCAGTCTAGTTGGTATTTCTTTGAATTTCAACCATGAACGCAATAGGGAAAATGCCAGGTGGCCCATTCAAATGAGAGGCCGCTTTAGGGACGGTTTGCACAAGAGCATTGTTATTCAGCCATCACAAAGAGACCGTCAGCGTCTCTTCGCAGTTATGTTGAACTTCTGCCGATTCTGCAGCTCCCATGTTACTTTTCGACCGTCCTCTAAATATTATCATCACCAATCTAAAAACATTGACATAAATGTAAAGTTCATTTGCACATAAATAAAACTATTAACATAAGAGGTCCTGGATGCTTCTAACAATTTCAGTGTCTCATTTTTACTACATTTACAGCATATTTCAGACAAAGGAAAACGGAATGCACCAATATTGAAGTATGACAATCAGTTGGTCTCACTGTATATCTCGTTTCTACATTGTGTCTGGTTTCATGTCCACCTCTAGTGGAGGAATTTAATAGAGCAATACGTGCTCAAAAATGGAGGTTCCTCTCTGAAAGGTAGTTCATCAAATAGTGGAAAGACACGTCCAGGTGCTCCCAAAAACATTTTACACGACGTACTCACACAAAGACTAGTTTCTCTGAAAAAAGACTAGTTTCACACTAAATACACTTTCAAGATCCATAGATGAACAATTACGACTGTGATATCATGAGTACAACAAAAACTATAAGAGATTTGAAGGCACATTTTACCAAAAGGCAAATATGGCCAACCACTTGTGCTGAAGTTGATCAGATAACTGATTACATGAGAGCAATGGAGAACCAATCAGAGATTATGTCCAATGCAAAAGGCACTAGGGATTATAATAACCTATTTTGCACAAATCTGAACACATCGCAACTACAATAACGCATATTCACTAAACAACTGTGCGCATTAATCTACTCATGTCTTATGCATATTTTACAAATACTATATTTCTAGTCTTATTTATATTGCAATGCTCAGATTTTCTCTCTAGATGTGTACTAGATCTTCTGAAAATACTTTCGATTATTTATTAGCGTCTAAAAACAAATCAAACGTGAAAAGCATTGTGCAGTATCACGCATAAAATAAATTCTCTCGCAAAAAACAAGGTAAGTGAACCACTAACTAAAACTACTGTATACATACATTAAAAGCGTAAAATGCCTCAAAACAATGCACAATGTGCATTCTGTCAGTGATCCACAAGAGGGAGCTGTTTGTCAAACGTGGACACCCCTTGCTACTATAGTTAGAGGAATTGTGCGTTTCATACTGAAATTAGAATTTCTTGAACTCTCGCATTTTTTTCAATAATTGTACAAATACAACGAAATGACGATGAATTGGATGAACCTTTTGACATAGAGATAAACAAACTCTTTCAATAACTATATCTTTGCTAATCCCTTTCAAATGAAATCTATAACTATATGCCTGGTTGGAAATGGTTCAAATATTTACAATTTCCAGTTAAAATCATACAGATACGAGCACCCCATAATTAAGAGTCTTTTTGTGATGTTTGGATGGGAATAAGGTCACTGATTTGTGTTGCTACTCCTTTGGCGGAGCATCTTGGAGGAAGGGGGAAAATGAAGAACGTACAGTCCGTCCCTTCAAAGCCTGCTGAACACGGAAGTTGTTGACCATGCTTCTTTGCACCTGCTCTTCAGCCGATGTGAACAGCAAGCTTCGAAACACTGCCAACTGAGAGAAAGGGAAACAAAAAGAATAGGGGAGGATATTTTTAAAAAAAGGAAACATCCAAATCTTGGTATTTAGAATGAGAGAAAAAAGGGGAGATTATATGTAAAAGACAAACAGGGCGAACAGAAAACAGATGTCAGCAGTCAGCCAGATGAGCTTTTCCGTTCCATTTCCCAGGTTACCATGGAGCAGGGGAACATGAAGTCGGAATAACAAACAAGACTCCCAGCAGAGTCCAGTGTGAGCTGACTCGAGGCTTAAATTCATAGCTTTTATAAGCTGTTGGCAGTTTGATGACTTTCAGAACACAACAATCTTACATTTATTGAAACTAAGCAGCAAAAATCCAAACTGCTCTGATCTTACACAGCTTTCTGTCTCAAAAGGACGTAGAATATGTACCATATTTTTCCTAAACAGCAGAAGAACTAGCGACTAGCGTTAAATGTAAACGCTTGTCAAACCTTGCACTGTTCCTACACATCTTTTACAATTGAATGGACCATTTTCACAGACTGTGATGACGAGTTTCCACAATTCAACATCTCGTCTCCTGTTCACCAATATAGAAGTTTACCCAACATCGTCGACTTCCGCTTCTGAAAACCCTGGAAATGTGAAAAGTGTCTATATAGATTTTTTAGATCCTTTTACAATCTAATAGAGGCTTTGCAAAGATGCTGTTATTGAAGTATGTAGCATTAAAGGGATATTTCACCTTCAAATTAATTTTTGATATGTTTTAGCTTAAATCAAGGGCATCCAAGATGTAGGTGTCTTTGTTTCCACAGTATTTTCAATTTTGATACTTTTAGGTCAAACCGTTCTTGTCTGACAGTCATATAATGGAGGTCTATGGGGTCCATCTCAAAGAGCATGCACAGAGAAGTCCAAATTAAACATGATTTAATGACTCGTAAATGTAAGTACACATTGATGGCCTAAGACACGAAACGAGCGGTTTGTGTGAAAAAACGAACAGTATTTATATCGTTTTTACCTTGTGTAAGCACAGCCACGTCCAAGTGATCTGAAGGCTTCGGTCTGCGCAAGCGTCGGATAGCGCCGGAAGTGATCTCTTGTGCGTGTACGTCACTCATTGTTTACACCGAGATTTCAGAAGTTTTACCCTTCACTGTGAAGATCTAAACATATTTAGATATACAGGAAATTGCAATGGAAGACGATTTCGATATATCAACAGACAACGTTGTTGTTGGGTTTTTTTTGCAACAGCGCAAGAAATCACTTCCGGCGCTATCTGACGCTTGCGCAGACCGAAGCCTTCAGATCACTTGGACGTGGCTGTGCTTACACAAGGTAAAAACGATATAAATACTGTTAGTTTTTTCACACAAACCGCTCGTTTTGTGTCTTAGGCCATCAATGTGTACTTACATTTACGAGTCATTAAATCATGTTTAATTTGGACTTTTCTGTGCATGCTCTTTGAGATGGACCCCATAGACCTCCATTATATGACTGACAGACAACAACGGTTTGACCTTAAAAATATCAAAATTGAAAAAACAGTGGAAACAAAGACACCTACATCTTGGGTGCCTTTGAGGTAAGCTAAAACATATCAAAAATTAATTTCAAAGTGAACTATCCCTTTAAAAAACAATACTGGACAGGCACAACAGCAAAGCTGAAGCAAAGATAGAGAACATACTCACTTAATGTTAATTTTACATTAAATTAGATTAGTGTTTCTTAAAGGTGCCGCAGCAAAAACTGAAAATTTAATCCTAAAGGTTAGACAGAAGTGAAAAATAGTCATATAAACTATATCGTGACTTATGGACGCAAGAATTATTTTTGACATTTTACTTCACAATCACACTTAAATTATAGCTGCAGTAATTTACACAGAAAATTACATAACCATTTTTTTTTTGCTATAGATATTCATTAAAATCGGCATGAAACAAAAAAAAATATACTTTTTTTACTATCTATTTTCTAAATGAATCTCAATGCTCATGTGAACAATTCATCCATCTGACTACCTTGTCTGTGTGTGTAATGTCCACGAATATTACATATAATACATATTACAATATTATTTTCATTTTTTTATTTCTTCAAATATGCTATCGAGGAAAATATTCCTTCAATTTCCTGTCTCATATCAGCTTCATACCTGATCGTGACTGACTTCAATATGCTGTTTCATCACAAGCCATGTCACCGCCTCAGTAAGAGGAGGAGTGGTCAGAGAACCTGCGTATGTCCAATAGTCATCGATGTTCTCCGGAAAGAGACAAGCAGGGTCGAACTTGGTAAACTCTACCAAGCTATCCTGTGTTACAAATGATGAGAATATTACATAAAAAAGATGAACCAACCTCATCCCTTGGTTTCCAAAATATCATGCTCTGAGGTTCTTAATCTCAGTTTATGACTCACAACAATGCCAGTGTGTACAAAACACAATCTTTGATGCCTTACCTTGTGTCTGACTGCTGGCAAGGCATCCACCAGTTTCTGTAGACCCTCGTGCCTCTTTCCAATCTGTGAAAATCCCAAATCAAAGTGACTTTTTATCTACCAGGCCTACTGAGCTTAAAGATCCAAGAAGTTTGACAATAATTACACACATCAGTACCTTAAGAAAAACTCCAATAACAGCTAGTCCATTATCCTCCATTACAGCCTCTTCAAACAAACTGTACTTGTCAGAGTTCCAGTGAACAATATGGAGCTGTGAAAAACAAAAAACAAATACATACTCATGCTAATATGAATTATAATTAGGGGCTCTTTTTCCATTGTGCTTTTTAGCTAGTTCAGTTAACGATTACACAATCCTGTGGTTGAACAGCTAGGTTGGGTTTTTTTTTTAAGTGTCACAATAGCTTAAACCAACAATCTGACAGTCCTCCATTCATTCTGGCACGATTAGATTCAACCGAGGAGGAGGAAATAAAAGCACTTTACGCAATAGAGGATCCATTTACAGGGCTGAAATCTGAGCTTTCTTTGTTATACGCACTCACACAGACAAATCAGTAAAGCTAAAGAAGTGTTGAGAGCCATAATAAGGTCACATTCTCACATTCGGCACTTGGCTTTTTTCACTCACACGTGCCTCCTTATGTAACTGGCTATGAGGAGTTAAAAAGTACAGAACTAAACCAGGGTTAGTGGCACATTTTCAAGGGGGGGGTGACAATCTTTTAGATTTTAGTGGGTTGTTCCCAACGGTAAAGTCTCCGCCTCTATTATAGAGAAGCTCTGTCTATTTCGCAAGAGAGAAATGCTTCCTCGTTGTAAAAAATGACATCCAGATGGCTAAGTCTGAAACAAAGTAATTTTTCATTCTTCGTTGCGATGTAAATCCTTAAAATATACTGAAATCTTACGTAGGGGTACCTCAGCAGGGTAAAGACGGCGGTCTATGGAGTGTTCAGAGCCCCAGGCGTTGTTCTCTCCCCAGTGGAAATGAAACTGACACAGTCTGAACTTATCCTCCAGTGGTCCTCCCTTCAGAGCTGAAAGAGATTCATTTCAAATCACAATACATTTCAAACAAAATGTTAACCACAATTTTAACCAAGCTCACATAGGAAATTCCTACTTGAAATAAGGGAAGCAAAGTCTCAACCAAAGTAATATTAAAGTTACTATTGTAAAACCATAATTAATTAACATAACTAAAGTATTTTTTTTTATAGACAACAGTACTTCCTAATGCAGTTTTATTTTAGTAACTGTAGTACAGAACATACTATTACCAAATGTTTAAATAAAGACAATGAAGATGACTTACTGGATTTGTCAGTGGTGTCGTCATACTCGACCAGAAAAGAGTAGCCATTGTTCCAGATCTGCTGGCAGGTCCTTGGGTCATACTGCACCTTCAGCGGTCTGAGTTGTGGGTCAAAGACGCTTTTACGCGCCGCGATGTCAATAGGTGACTGGCGATCTCCACCGGGAATGGCGAGCGGCTCCTGCCACATCGGATGTACTGGGGAGAGAATGACCGGTTAGGGTACGAAAACCTAGTGATCTAGGCAGCACATTAGGATTTTAGACAGTCTAACAACAGCACAAGACATTCCAGAAAATGTATGAAGCTTTTTACAAAAAAAAAATAAGACAAAAACAGCTGAATAAAAATGATTTATAAAACAAAGTACATTAGACAGACAGACAGACAGATGATAGATAGATAGATAGATAGATAGATAGATAGATAGATAGATAGATAGATAGATAGATAGATAGATAGATAGATAGACAGACAGACAGACAGACAGACAGACAGACGGACGGACGGACGGACGGACGGACGGACAGTTAGATAGATAGACAGATAGATAGACAGATAGATAGATAGATAGATAGATAGATAGATAGATAGATAGATAGATAGATAGATAGATAGATAGATAGATAGATAGATAGATAGATAGATAGATAGATAGATAGATAGATAGATAGATAGATAGATAGATAGATAGATAGATAGATAGATAGATAGATAGATAGAGATTGACAGATAGATAGATAGATAGATAGATAGATAGATAGATAGATAGATAGATAGATAGATAGATAGATAGATAGATAGATAGACAGACATACAGACAGACAGACAGACAGACAGACAGACAGACAGACAGACAGACAGACAGACAGACAGATAGATAGATAGATAGACAGAGATTGATAGATAGACAGACAGACAGACGGACAGATAGATAGATAGACAGATAGAGACGGACGGACGGACGGACAGATAGAGATAGATAGATAGATAGATAGATAGATAGATAGATAGATAGATAGATAGATAGATAGATAGATAGATAGATAGATAGATAGATAGACAGACAGACAGACATACAGACAGACAGACAGATAGATAGACAGAGATTGATAGATAGACAGATAGACAGACGGACAGAGAGATAGATAGATAGATAAATCACATAAACCTACATTTTATGGCACACAGCTCAGCCTCACATGTTGCGTTACACATTTTTTCTGATTCTAAAATAAAATGCTTAAAATCCCAACAGGAAAAAAAGTTGCAAAAAGAAATCCAACACAAAGCGGCAACCAAGAGCCGACGAGCCGTCCTTCTGGAATGTGTTAGAGAAGTAAAAGTCGAAAAGAAAATATGCTTCCTCCTGTGACTCGATAACTCAAAAGAAGAAGAAGAAGAAGAAAAAAAAAACCCTGACGTTTGGAATGTCAGGGAAAAACTGACTGTAACACTTGACAGGAAGACAGTCAGCAGAGTTTTATGCCACCTTTATGAATGGACATTGTGTTGGGAATGTTATAGCCAATCCTTGAGCAAACATGAACTCCAGTTCCTATACAGCAAGAAGGTTTTCCATCGGAGCTCTTCTTACACAATAACTGCTTAGATTGTGGTCACATGCTCTACATTCAACAAAAGGAATTAAATCAGCCAGAGAATGCGATCAACGGGCCTTTCATGAGATTAAAATGGCCTTACTTTCATTCCTGTCCACCATTTAAGTGGTCTAGTAAAAGGGGATTATAACTGTCCTGGCCCATTTTGTGGTAAGCAAACACAGACTGGGTTTCTAACTAAAACTCTCTCATAAAATCTCAAAAGACATGCTTATTTAAGCTTAGCCTTTGATTAAATGTAGATTAAAATGACCTTTTGTAATAAACTTGATTTGGGATGTTTACTCTGTAATTTTCATTACCAAAACCATGTAGATGTCAGACCACAATAACTAAAAACCTTTTTTTTTTTCTTGGTAACATTTTACAATATGATTTCATTTGTTAACATTAGTTGATGCATTAACTAACATGACCAAACAATGAGCAATACATTTGTTACAGTATTTAATCATCTTTGTTATTAAGAGTTAATAAAAAATACAGTTGTTCAGTGTTCATTTTAGTTTACAGTGCATTAGCTAATGTTAAGAAATATTTTTGATTTTAATAATGTATTAGTAAATGAAATGAAATGAACATTAACTAAGATTAATGAATGCTGTAGAAGTATTGTTCATTATTAGTTTCATGTAGTGGATAACTAATAAAATTAATTATATTTCTTTGTTTATTTTCAATTGTTTTAACAACTAGGCTAGTTTTATTTAACTTTAACTGATATTTGCTTTAATGAGGCTTTCAATGTGAGGCTTAAACTATTCAAATCGGAAAAGACTTGATTTATGCTTTGATAAACTAATCGGGTTCAGATAAGATAAGGTCTACACAATAGAAATGTAAGCTATAAGAAGCTACGAATTGCATGGAAAAGATACGAGTCCAATCTTATACAAGAGTTTTAATAATATTATTTAAGAATGGGTCATTGTTATACATGATACACTTTTTGCATGCAAACCAATTTAAAAAATGATAAAATCTAAGTTTATAAATAATGACTATCACTGAGTGACGGCTTTGTTTTCACCTAAAATTGCAAGCTTGTGTCCCACTCATTCTTGCAAAAATTACATTAAAAATACTAGGTTTTAAGAGTTTTCAGTTTCATGTTAATGTTCTTTATTTGCCTAAATTTTTTAAAGCTCTTACAAACAAAAAACTGACTTATATTGCATCTTCAGGGCTGTTTTCAAAGAAATGTTCTGCAGACATCATAAACAAGAGGGCGTGGCCTGTGGAAAAACATGTGACATGTAAAACACTATGTAAAAGGATGGGGTGATTTCATAATTCATACAACCAATATGATACAACTCAAGGTGTATTTGCCCCACAAAAACGATGCACAACGCACAACTGCCGCATTATCAATATAGTCATCATTTACCATCGTGTTTCATGTAAACATTCTCTGTCATTCAAAACCCGGAAGTCATTGAAGAGGGCGCTGTCGCTGATAATAAACAAACACATTGTGACTCCATAATCATCATCCCAGTCATAAATTACATTATAACATCTGTAATAAAACCTAGTGGTGAGAGAAGGGAAAATAGTGCACAAGTGGTCCATCAAAAAGACCAAACATTCGGGGGCCCCGGAGGGGGGCTATTTACATAACCCAAAAACTTCAGAAAAAAATAATTGAACTTATTATAGTAAAAATGCACTAACCTTGACTCAGGGCTAGCTTGCTGGAGCATGCACTCAAGTTGCATGCCCGAGCAGGAATCCAGCGCTGACTTCTGACATGATTCACCAGATGTCTGTGTATCTGCCGACCGAGAGGCGCTACGATCGCTGTCAGTGTCACCATGGTGTGTTCAGTTCACTTTACCAATCTAAAAATGAATTATGTTGGACCAAACTGCCTGAAGACTCGGATTAAAACGTATAGCTTGATTAATAGAAGGTGTCACGCTACGCCAGGTCCTTCGGTGTGAGCGCTCGCGCAGAGCTCGTGCCAACAACACTGAACTAACTTACTCTCACGCCCTCCCGATTGGCGGATGAAGGTAAAGAAAAAAAAGCTGGTTAACACCCACCAAACTACAAATGGGACTCTAGATGTTTCCAATTGTCTCGGTCTTACGAAACTCAAAAGGCTTTTGTTTGTAGTCGAGACAGCAGGGCGGAAAATAAGGACGAACAGGTTTAAATATCCCAGTAACGTTAGAAGGTAACGTATAAAATGGAGGACTAGCTAGACCAGTGAGATGGTCCTCACTGCGGAACATGAAATCCATGGGGAGGAGTCGGATCCAGATCCAACTCCTCCCACCTTACATACACCTAAACCTAACCAACTCCGCCCCCTGATCCCTAAACCCACCCCTAATCCCTAAACCCAACCCTAATCTTACCCATCTCCACCCCTTGGATCGTGATCCGACTCCTCCCCGTGGATCTTATGTTCTGCATTGAGGTGCTACTGAGACCAGTTGGGGGTCGGGTGTCCTTCTCAATCCAATCAGCTTCATCCTCCGAGGGGCGTTGGGTTTTAATTATATGCGGAGGCTGGACCAACATTCAAGGTTTATTTAGGGTATTTACTGAATGAAATATTAACATTAAAAACTGGGTTATTGTGTTGACCATAATATTATAAATAAATACGTAGATCAAATTGCTGTTTGTTACTTTTTCCATTAATTAATACATTTTTATTAATTGTTTATGGTCATATCATGCATCCCGGTTCAGTTTTTTTATGGCCTAATATTAAAAATCATATTTGGAAGAAAGTATACGTCTTAAAATGCAGCTTGAGTTTGAATTGTCCATTCAATCCCATAATGCACCTCAATAACTATGGCCAGGCCGATGTGAACGTCCAGCGGAATAAATTCATTCATAACTCCTTTTTCCCTTTACGAAACTACCATTTTTAAATTATTGCACCAAATGTATTCGAGATGGTATCACATTATTTGTCGTGTAAAATATATGTTTTTCTAAAGACTTTTTTTTTTTTATCGCGCAGACTGAGGAAATAAAAAATAAAAAACATGGACCATCACACACAAAATGTGCCACTGAAAACGTAAACTTCGCATTTTACTTGGGTTGCCAACTAGGGGAAGGGTTAACAGGTCATTGTGGCATCTTATGGACCCCACTGACGACATCTATCACGTGAACTGTGGACTCCGACACCTACGTGAGTAATAAGTGAAAACAAAATGTTCTTGCGTCAAACATCCTA
This sequence comes from Pimephales promelas, assembly GCF_988280905.1. NCBI lineage: Eukaryota > Metazoa > Chordata > Actinopteri > Cypriniformes > Leuciscidae > Pimephales > Pimephales promelas. The sequence continues at coordinate 15,239,846 of NC_142793.1, forward strand.
AATGTAAACAACGTGCAATTAGGACATTGTACCCTTTCATGAAGCTTTCAAGGTGAATAAAGGTTCAATGAGATGATGTCCTTTATTCAGCTCCTCAGTTTGGTCAGTAAATTAGGCATGGACTAATTTACACTGCTAAAGACTACAACTATAAGAATGAAACACAATGGTATAAATAATTGTCTTGAGTGTATTTTTCATTTTTTTTCTTTAAAAAGTCAATATTTTTCATTGTGGTGCTGAAGCAATGCAACAGAAGATAGACAAGCCATCATACAGTAAAAGCGTTACTGTACAATGATTTGATTATTTTGAAATATTACAGAGGTCGGCAAAAAAAACTGTAATAAATATGAAATATTGTTTTTAAGATGAGAAATGCATTCAAATACCGTGTCAGCTTTTCTAAAATACCAGGACACACATTTCGTAAAAAATACAAAGTTGAAAAGCATTTTATCCATCTGAGGAAAACCTAACCGAGTGCAGTTCATAACAGCCGTTTTCTGTTCCCAAAAATCAAAGGACAGAAGGAAAAGACGACATCCATTGAGCTTGAACCATATTGTACAGATATATTTACATGTTTGGTAAGAGAAACAGTACAAAAATTCAACTTGAGGAAAGTCCTCTATTGTTGGGCAGGTGAAGATGCTAGTCTAGAGCGATGATGTCTTCATCATCATCATCGGCCGGCGGCTGGTCGAGACGTTTGCGCTTAGACGCAGCATCGTCCGTTTCAGCATCATGATGCTTCCTCTTGCGGTTACTAGACTCCGGGGAAGCGTCCATGGTGCTCGAGGACGGTTCTTCGTCTGAGTCTACAATGAGGATGTCATCATCCTCTGCAGCTGCTGCAAACATTACACAAACAGCAATGATGAAATTTAAATGCTGTCATTGCAATGCTAGTAGTTCAGCAGAATAAAACTGGATTCTTATAATGCAAAACTCCAAAATGACAAAAAACAAGTGAGTAGTGTGTGCTATATTACAAGTTTTTTGGAGAAATGTGATAGTTTTGCACACGGAGCCATAGGAAATGCAGGTTTGGAATGACGTTTTTCATTTTCAGGTGAACTATTCCTTTAAAAAGCTGATATTTTGCCAAAGGTTTACAGGCAATCACTGTTGTTCTTACCTTTAGATGAGGTAGAAGGCTGGGCAGAATCTTTGTTACCATTGGCAATGTTTTTCCCTTCTTCCGGGGCACTGGGAGTTGGTGCCTTATCCGGGGCATCACCCACTACTTCAAACTCAACATCCTTTTCCAATTCCTCACTACAATCAATGTAAGAATAGTTTTAATGTTCAAGACTGAGCAAAGTAGTACCCGCTAAATGAACACACCAACCTGTGAATGACATTGACTAGAAGAGTGTAATCCTGTAGGAAGTCATCGGCTTGAAGACGGCTCCCGTTCCGAATCCCAAAGTCGGACAAAAACTTGTTATTGTTTGCTAAAGAGAAACAGAGACACCAAAACATTAAAGCAAAGCTCAGAGTTTTGTTATAGTAGAGTAAGATGCCCTCTAGAGGCTGACTTAATTCACACCTTCAGTCTCTCCTTCCTCTGAGGAGATGAGGATTGTTCCCTTTCCATCCTCAATTTGAACATCTGGTGCCACCATGCCAAATTTCTCCTTCAATATCTGAAAAAGCACCACATGAATATAAATAAGAACTTTCCAATCCAAACACACAAAGCGTCTAAAAACAAAGTGTGTGCTTTGAAAAACTTGTCAGTACCTTGTCCTGAAGAGCTTGCACAATGGTTTTGTGCACATTAAGTTTGACAGTGACCTCAGGTTTGCTAGTACACACGTAACAGTTGGGATTGGGAGGATCCAGCGCACACGGTACGAGAAGTTTTTTCCTGGGGTTCGGCTGCTTGTTCAGAAAGATCTAAAGAGAAACATTAACAGGAATTAAAACCACAACTCCCAACTATACCGCTTGACAAAACAGGAAAAGGTCAAAATGTTCTTCACAACTGCAGAGATGTAATCAACTCAAACCAAGAGAGAAAACTAAATATAAACATGTGTTAGATAACACAGGATATGCAATTCAGCTGTCAACTTTCTGATCATAATCTTCGAAATGAACCACCGCAAGCTCACCGTGCGACACTGTTCGAAGTCTGAGTTGAGAATTTTGAGTCCTTCCAGAACAATGAGTCCGGCAATTACGGCATTAGTGGTGGCTATCGCTGGAATGATGTTCCCTGCCATGGCTAAAAGAAAAGACGACATGGTTTAAAGTCACATTGAATGCAGAACCAACTTTTTATTGAAGCATTTCATTCTGAAGTATGTTGTTTCTTAGTTTCATTGCCAAAGAGTCTGGGTCTCTTGAGATACAAGGCCATAATGCATTTAAATAAAGTTGAGTTCTTGGTAAATAAATGATTACAACAACTTTATTTAGCCAAAAACAGACAACACCAAAAAAAAAACAGTTTTGTCTTGCTCTAAAAGCAACAAATGGCATCGTACGAGTCCGCTTGCTTTACTTTGGATTGGTTTGCTTTTCCACTGCAGTTTAGTACTGCTTCAAAGTGTGTGGGATTATAGACTGATTGTAGAACGATTGTAGACCGATTGTAGACCGGCTATAGTTGCGTTGCCACCTTGTCTACTAACCACAATACAGCCATTTAGTTTTTTCCAAGTTGCGTGCGACGGTCGTTTAAAGCAAGTCCTTTAAAAAAGTCGTGCAAACAAATTATACTGCGGTGGCTGTTGCCGACTATTTAAATCCAGTGTGTTTAACCTCTTGACGCAAACCCAATGATGCTGGTAGTGACGAAACTCTGACAATTCAGTGATCTGCAGTGTTTACACGTCACATTTTAGTATCAGTAGTACGGCTCGCTTGGAACAGGTTACTGTTCACAGAGGAAAACCGCCCAAAAGTTAGCAGTACCATGCAGGTGAAAAGCGCCAACATTTTGTTTAAACACCAACTAAAAAGAATTTCAAATAATTGAATTCAAGACAATCACAGATGCCATTCAGCCTTGAAATCACTTACATTTGACATCAAAGCGGCTTTTCATGTTCATGCTGAAGACGTTCATTCGCAAGTTTGCAGCTGATGTTACGAAGTCCATGGCTGGAGGATCATCCTGAAAATAGCACCGCAAATGTAAATTCCAGGAGAACATTGTGCAAGCTCAACAATTAAAACTGCATTTCTTTTATTTTGATGAAATATATAGAAATTGACAGATAGCCAATAATATTTTGAATTCACATTGGCCTGACCATTGAGTGTATTGGTTGTACTCTATCTTGAACCCATTCACATAACCATAACTTTTGGAAAATTCAAGCCATTTTGTGGAACCTCACCTTGTCCCAGACTAGCTCCGCACCCTCACCCTTCTCTTTCAGCTGAGATCGGAGAGTTTCCACACTGCGTTGGAAGAGCTGAGCGTAACCCTGAACACCCAACACCTGCTGGTCCTTCAGACCTGTGCCACAGGCCTCCTCCTGAGAACATGCTTTTACACACACACCATACAGCCTCATTAATTACAATTTTATATACAATTACGTATATTTGTTTACATTACTAGACTTAACTAGAGTCAACAGACTCACCATGCTGCTGGATTTCCACCCAGTCTAGAGGTAACGGGGCTTTCCTCTTTTTCCACAACTTATCCATAGTCAGCAGATACATGATATCATCTTTAAAAAGCTGAAAGGAAGCACAAGATCACTTTTAGCCCGCTTGTAAAAGAACGGACTGGGTAATGATGTAACGTCAGTAGGGGTGTAACGATACATAGTAATATCGAGATATAAAATTGTGACGATATGTATCGTTGATGTAAACAATATGATTCACGATATAGAGTTAGTTTATATCAAAGAGTGATATGTGAAAACGACATGAGTAAATGAAGATAGAATTTATATTTTTGGATAAACTAATAAAGTTTGGAATACTAGTCATTTTGAAACACTTTGCGACACTCCTCGAAGTGAAAACATAATTTAACACACCATATCACGTTTTTAGTTTTGGTAGTAAACTGATGGAAAGTGTTTTAGATGGTTGATTCTTACGCAAGAGTATTAACAGAGAGAGAGAGAGAGAGAGAGAGAGAGAGAGACAACAAAAGATGCAACGAATTCTTGCATTGAAACACGTGTACTGTGGTAGGAAAAAAAATATGTTTACAGATCTTCAGTAACAGTACTACATTAAACTACTATATTTAATGGGATAGGTTAACCAAAAATAAAAATTAGCCCATTATTTATTCAGCCTGAAGCCATCCCCTATATGACATTCTTTCAGTTGAATATAATCAGAGTTATATTAAAAAAAATGTCCTGGCTCTTTCAAGCTTGATAATGGGAGTGAATGGCTGTATGACTTTGGAAGCTTGGAAGAGCCAGGATATTTTTTTAACATAACTGATTATATTCATCTGATAGAAGAATGGCATATACACCTAGGATGGCTTCAGGATGAGGCCTTTCATTATTGGGTGAACTATTATGTTGATATAATGTATAATAATGCAATAGGGGAATATTTGTGGATGCTGATAATGCCAAATGTCTGATTTTACCAGTAAAAAAGGGCATACATTATACATAATCAGTGACAGAGGGCAAAAATATGTGTGTAAAATAATTCTGTCTTTTCAGGTTCAGAATCATGAATATTTTTATTCTGGTGTCACCATTGCCCTGTGCATGTAGGGCAAAGTCCAAGCCTATACAAGTCCACCCCTAAAGTCTATAACAAACATAGCAATTTAATCAACAGTACATTTTTTGTTATCTTGTTACCAAACATCTTAGAAGTAATAACCCTCTTCTTTATTTTGGCTTATATGTTGTATCGTGAGTTAAATATTGTGAAACGTATGGGATCGTGACATAAGTGTATTGTTACCCCTAAACGTCAGGTTTGTAAAAGTGTCTGCACCTTGTTGAAGATTTTGACGGGATCGTAGCCTGTTGAGCGAGCCCACTCTTTAGTGGACACCCGCTTGATATCTCCATCCTGATCTGAGGCTGTAGCTCGGGCTGCTGCATCTGCAAGGTTCCCTGTGGTTGATAAACAACGCACGAACATATTTTCATCAAACGGTCCCATTAAAAACCACAGCTTGTTAAACAATTAGTTAACTTGCAGCACATACTGGACAGAACAGGTTTCCATGAATAAATATGAAGGTAGTTTCTGGCTTTGATACACCAAAACGTACATATATTTTTCGTTCAAGTATATATATATAAAAGCATCCTACCACAGAAATAATCATCATTGTAGTAGTAAAGTTGTTGTAAATGTGTGGGAACTCACAAGCAGCCTCAGGGTCAGCAGTGTCGGGCGATACCTCCTGATCCGCATCCTCTTCGCCAAAAAGCTGACTATGGAGGCAATTCAAATGACATGTAAGCTCAGGGCAATTAAAGTAGCTCTCAAAACCAAAATAATCCACCCACAACAGGCCTGTCCTGAAACAGCATTTCATTTGACAAAACTATCACCGGCTACACACAGAAATACAAAGGTTTTCCACCACACCTAGAAAAAAATGGGTTGGTTTAAAGAAATTATGCCAGAAATGTATTACTATTGTATCAGTATGATGTACTTAAAGTAATAATAATAATAATAATAAAACATTAAAGAATCACACAATATTTCATCCATATTGTCATCTATTGTGACTTTTTACCCCCCCCAAAAAATCAAGGAATTGTTCAAATTGTATTTATCAACTTTAAAAAATCAATGTGGTAAAGTATTACACATTCATTTGTTTCCATTACTTTTTGATAATACATTTTAATAAAATTATATATAAAAAATGTATCTTAAGAAATTATAAAATTGTTTTAAAGTATAAAACAATTATGAAGTCAGTTGATTAGAAATAATTTATTTGATTTATTAAAATACATTAATTATTAAAACAGAGCATTTTAAACTGAAAACATGAAATTTGGAAGAAAAAATAAAAACATAATTTGGGGAAAAAATAAAAATTTCGTAGGGCCACAGATTAGGAACGACATCAGTTTAGTCACCGAGAATAGACGGGACAGATGTTATCAAAGAGAACTTACTTGAAGAGATATTTGGCCCACACAATGCAGTGAATGGGTTCAGAGGGCGTGTTGCGAATGGTGCAACCTGGGAAGGATTTCTGTGTAGGTTTAGGCTGGCACTCGTAGCATTCTGTCTGACCCTGCAGTTTGGATATTTACAAAACATGAATGCCAAGAGCATAACAGTGAAATGAAATGTGATATAATAGAAGAACCTTGCCTTCTTGATAACTGTGACTTGTCCCAGATAGCCAGCCGTGCCGCTCTCGATGAGGGGAATGTCAGCAGCCAAACACATTCTGTTGACGTGATTCCTGGCCGCTGCAAGCATGACAGAAAAGACACATTTAAGATGGAATTATGGAAGTGTTCCTTCAGATTTGCTGAATAAATCATACCTCTATTGTCCAAAGCATTCATGACAAGTTGGAAATTCCTGAAGAATTCCACATTGTAGTCTGGGCTGCAGGGATCAAAGACAACAACAATTAGAGTTTGATATAGTAACTAGAGACACGTGAAATGTTCCCACGGTAAGTTTTTATCTTGGCAAAAAAACGTAACTGGACTCACTTCATGATGCTGTCATGGTAGGCAGTGATGTTCGCAGATGGGCAAAACCGAAGCACGCTCTCCTTGGCAACCTGAAACACACCAAGTCGTCAATGTCTGGTGGATATTTCTGAATCACACACAAGTTGAAGTCAGTTTTCCCATTTACCTGAGCTTTGGACTTCCCAACATGTTTCTTCTGAAATAGGAACTGTCGGTTGAGGTTGCTGACATCAATTGTGTCCAGGTCAATCTGAAAACGAGGATTATAAAAAAAATAAAAACGTAAATTGTTAGCATGAATAAATAAAACACTGATATCATCAATCATCCTTTCAGGACATACACTCAAGGAAAAAAATAAGCTTTTTATCACTTTGTGCTTGTTTCATTTGTCAGTAGTACATTCATTTACTTTAATAATCAACACTTGTACCATGATTTTGTAAACAACTGATTATTGAGAACTGAAAATTAAAATAATTGCATCTAATAAACACCTTGCCTTTTCATAACCTTGTGTACAATATGAATAATGGCTGTCTAAACTACAAAACAAACATTATTTGTCGGATATCATGTATTAAATCATGTTCTTTATCATGTTTAAAGAAAATGACATTTTGAAAATGTTTTTAATGAAAAAAGCACCTTTTTGCGTGATGACCCGGGGAGACTACGGTAAATTAGCGTAAAGTATGGCCACAATGGTCAATGTTTTCAAGGGATATTTTACGTCACGAGCATGGCGCCAAAGAAAAAAAAATCTGTTCTCTATGTTTACGATGAGACGAACAGCATTACTCTATTAAAACGCTTAACGCAACGTGAAATTGATCGTTATATACAGTCAATGACTCTCATTTTCATTGTAGATTATTATAAATGAGGGTCGGTGATGATTGGGCCTGATTCATGCAGCACAAAGAGAGTCCGCCTTCCTCCAACTTACCACTTCAATATTCTTAAAGCCGGTGAGCACCAAGTTTTTCAGCAGCTCACAACCGATACCTCCCGCCCCGACTACCAATACACGGCATGAGGAGACGGAGTCGGCGAGCTCTTTACGGAGAGGTCCCACCAGTTGTGCCATTGTCGGCTCGGCGTTTCGGTGGCGCGGACAAGCAGCAGTTCGATCCTGCGGGGAGGGAAGAGACCCGCTGTGAGAGCGCATGCGCAGAGTTTCCAGCGAGCCGCAAAGAAAAAAACGCAGGAGGTTTTACTGGCGACCTCTGCTGGTCCGGCTGAGCTGCATTGGATTTCTTGTTTTTAAGATATTTAAAACATATTTTTGTGTATTATGAAAACATTGCTAACAGGAGGCTTTAATACATTGTTAATGTATACTGCTGGCAAAATTTCACCAGTCTTTAAAGTGTTTAGGGCTGTGCAAAAATTAATTACGATTAATCGCATCCAAAATAAAAGTCTGTGTTTACATAATATATTTGTGTGTGCTGTATAATTATTTTGTATATATAAATACATATGCATGCATGTATATATTTAAGAATTATTTGCGCTTAAATTCTGTATATATATATATATATATATATATATATATATATATATATATATATATATATACAGAATTTATATTATATAAATATTTTATACATGAATAACACATTTTCTTAAACGTACAGTATGCAATTTTTGGCCACCAGGGGTCACTCATTATAATAATAAAAGACGTACTTTGATGACGTCGGGAAAGAGCGTGGGCTCACGGGAGTTGTTATCGCTGTCTTTGGTTAGACAGTTATTTAAGAGTAATGGACATCTTTTTAATTATTGTGAATTCCTGAACCATTATTAGATCCCTGTAACTGCTAAAGAATTTGTAGTAGTAGGCTATTTGATGCCATTCCCAGTGGCCTTATTCAATTTTTTTCAGGCAATGCATCTTCTGAATCTATCTCCATATATAATACCAATTGATGGTGTAAAAATTATAGATAAAAAATTTAATAACTTTTTTATTAGAGAATTATGTAGAACTACATTATGGCTTAAATGTAAACCATTTTTGGAACTCATTGTATAATCCGATTGAATGGAAAGAGGTCTGGAGTCTACCCAGTAAATACTGTCTTACTAATAAAGTTAAAGAACTTACATATAATACTATTCATTTGATTTATCCAGTGAGACAAGTAGTCTCAAGATTTTTTAGAGATATGGAGACAACATGCACCTTTTGTAACACAGAAGAAGAATCAATAAATCATTTATTCTTTGAATGTGTATTTACCCAGCTGTTTTGGATTGATGTTGAATATTTGATATTTAAATTCACAAAATTAAAGATTCGTCTATCTGACAAAAATATTTTTTGTTATACAAAAATAAAAGTGTGGAGCAAAATTTGGTGATTAACTTAATAATTATGTATGGAAAATACCATATTCACAAACAGAAATGGACAAATAATAAACCTAACATTATATTATTAAAATTGAGCTTAAACATTATATTGAAGCCCTAAAAGATGGAAGAAATAAAAAGCGAAACGGATGTATACTATTTTTTAATCCCTTTCTTTTTGTAATTTTTTGTAATGATGTTTCCCCTGCAGTTTAATTTTTTTTTCTTTATGTCTATTGTTTATTTGATGCTATTATGAATGTAATACTATGTGATCCTCTGTTTGTGTATGTTATTGTTGTTATGCAAAAAAAAAAAAAAAAGTTGTTATCGCTGTCAATGACAACCAGCTCAGCTCATGACATGACATCATCGTTTCACAAAATATACGGATACGGCATCTCTCTGTAGATTTAGCTTGTCAAGAAGCTTTAAATGCAACCTCAATGTTTACCTGTGTCATGCTTCTCCTGTTATGTCCCAAACCCTTCTCGTGTCATATTTTTCACCCGTACGTTTGAGCTTTACTGAGCTGGCTGTAGCAGCAGAATGTAGGCTACAGGCAAAGCGTAATCGTGGTCCATAACTATAATACGGACGAATATAAATATTTATATTACGCCCCTTCGGTGAATGACCTATTTAGAAAATGTTTCATATAGCGCACCGGATTATAAGGCACATAAGATACTGCAGTCAAACGTTTGAGTTTGCTTCCACTATGTGCTAACTAAGGCTAAAGGGAATGTAGTGAGGCGTTTATGCATGAGCACGCTGTAGTAACTTACATTCGCAGCCTGACTCATATTATGAGTATTCAATGTGCGCGGCTCGCTGAAAGCTGGCTGATTTGAATGAGACGACCCGGTTACTATGAACGGGGAGCGCTTTATGAACATTCTGTTACGCGCGAAGTGTGCGCGCTCGTGAGCGGGCACGTGATTTACACACATAAAAATACATACAACTTTTTTTTCTTCGTCATTTTCTTTGCTTTATTGGCGGTAGTCCAGTGTTCCCCTTTGTGTTTGGCGGGGTTCGCCGGGTTCCGCAGGGAGTTAGAGAAAATAGAGGAGTCAAAGGTGAAACGGAAATAAAGAAACGTCCCGTGTCTTCGAATTAAACTATAAATTTCTCCGTATTTTAAAGTTGGTGGAAACTGTCGGGATACACATCTAATAGAAACATATAACATAGATACAGTTATTTTTGCTATTTTTAAAGCAGAAAAAATACACATTGTGGCAGTTCATACCTCTATCGTCTGAGTGCATGCACTAAATCGTTGTCTTGCTGCGAAACTTTGTTAGCATTTAAGGTAGCTTAGCCCACTTTATTCATTAGGATCCAAGCAGATGTAACCCCTACACCCGGGTCCACCTCGACCCGCCCCGAGCGGGCCCCGAACCCGGGTCTCCGGCATGAGAGTTAGGCACTCTAAGGAGGCTAAAGGCTGCAGCCTCTAGCGTCTATCGCTAGAGCGCCTATTGAGATCAGGGGAGTGAGGTTTACTCGTACAGCAACTATTAGCTGGCCTCCGTTACACTGAGAGGCGACCAAACACCTCCACGTTTTCCCTATTTAAATACAGTTACACGAGTAGAGTAACTTGACCAAGAATGGTGACACAAAATAAAATTTCACGCTTTTATAAGCGTGTAAAATAGATAACTATGTATGGCGAAATACCACAGCAAGTGCTTGGGAGCACTTCGACTCTGCGCAGTAATATCATCAATACCAAGCACTTGCTATGGGATTCCGCCATACATTATAGTTATCCACTTTACACGCTAAAAGCAGAAAAATAAAAAAAGCTTTATAAAGCAAAGCTCATTATCATTTAAAGGTATATGCACTGAAACAGCGTGCTAAAAACAGAGCTGTTTTGCAGGTAAAATGAGTGCAATACTGAGAACTTTTAATAAAAGTATATTAAAAACTTTTCATTTAGATCCTAAACATTCATATTAACTTGTACAAAATGCCATTATGACCCCGTTAAAAAAATAAATTAAAAAAATGCTGAGCAATAAATAGCCACCGGAGAATGTTTCTGAGGTGAGAGTTTCAGAAGGATGTTTCTCAGAATAATGACGGGTTCACTGTAAATGATTTCTGTTGTTTTCACAGGATTATACTGTTTTTCTCAACAGTTTCTTACTGTATAATCTATGTACAGTAAGTTACAGTAGATTTAGTTGTTTTCACAGTATTAAATTGTTTTTTCAACAGTTATGTACTGTGCACACAGTTGACAGTATGTTACTGTAGAATTTCAATGCATTCTGGGAAATTATCAGTTACTGTTAATCTAAATACAGCAGTGCAAATTGACCGCGAAAAACACCACACGCAGTTCCAGGGGTAAAATTGATAGCCTACTAATGTTATTCTTACATTTAAAATAAAAATGTAGCACTGGTTGACCATTAACAGTCATAATTTATGACATAATTTATGTCAGTGGGGTGTGCATGAGAGCATATTTGACTTTGGAAGAGTTTCTCTGTCGTGTCAGTGGTGCTGCTGTCTTTTCTGCCGACCTGGAACTTCTTCATCTGGTAAGTAATAATTCTTATAATGTGTACGGATTCTAGCTAATAACTTTAAAGTTTTTAGAATAGCTGACCACGATTTCTACATTCAATTTAATCTATTCTAGACATTTTAATATAATATGTATATGATAGGCTACTCTTCAATGTAGCCATTTCGGGGCATGTTACTGTAAATTCAAATACATTAGTACGAAATGACCGCGAAAAATAACCACAACCAGCTGCCATTTTATGAAGAACTCTTCAGTTCCCTTCTCTCTGTAAGAACGCGCAGGCCGTGCATCGCGTCGCTGTCGGCAACGTTTTCGCCATCTGGTTAGTAATTCATATTTTTATAAAAACCATACGTAGCCTACGTTAACAGATTAACGTTAAAAAGAAGTGGCCGCGGAATGTTCTATAAGCCAGTCAGACGCGGATTTCTTTCATCTTGATAGCCTAACTTACTTGATTAAATATGTGATTTTATTAACATATATTTCATATGTAACCTCTTATAAGGTCAAAATGGTCTAATCATTTTGTTATTTACCACGTTAAGTCGGTGAAAGTGCCTGCACGTTCATTATTTTATAACTTATAGGGGTTAGGAATTGAAAATCGATAAATGTATCCTGAAATCGGATATCCAAGGTTAGGATTCGGATTTATTGTTATAAAATTAAAGTGTCAATTCCTCTTATTGATTTTTTCACGCTTTTTTTCGTGTAAATCCTGACCTGGCGTTCTGCCATTTAACGTTAACGTTAACTTACCTCAGTGATAACTGGACCACGGAAAGCGCCCAGGTGTATTTTTGTCCAAAATACAAAGCTATGTGTGACATTTACTGTATTGGCTATAATATCATTGTTTTTTGTTTTTTTAAACTATGTGTAAACTGACATGTCATTTGAAGGGAACGATGCCTTGTCACGCGTTTTTTAAGTCATGTATCACACAAGCAAGATTTAACCTACGTTTTCACGTGATCGTAAATGAATTGATGTTGAGTTATGTTTCAGCTTGCGTTGCATTCAAAAGAAAAGAGTGGACGATAAAGATGAGTTATCTTTAGCCGTTCTTGGCATAATTATTTCAGCTGTTGACACATCAGTCTCACGGTCGAACAGCACAGAGAGTAATGAAGATTCTCTCAGTAATATGATCCTCTTAACTACGGTAAATCAACTTGGACAAACATAATGATAATACAAACGCATCCTCCATAGCCTATACTTTAGTGCCCTCTTGTGGCATAAACATATGCACAACACTGAACAGTATAGCATTGCATTATATTACACAGCATACAACTGAGGACATAATGAACATACTTTAACAATTGATTTTAAACAACAGTCCAACAAACAAGATTCTAGTATTAAGTGAATTACACTTTAGACATCATTTTGTCTGTTTTTGCTGTTTAGCCAAAACAACAACAACAAAAACGTACTGTATTTTAACTGTCTTGTCTGTTCTCCTTTTCCACAGGTGTGAGCTGTGCATGTTAAGAAGACCCCTATCCATCTTGACGACCGATGAATTGTAAATCTAATCTAATTTAATTATTCTATTTATCTAACTACTACTACTATACCTTGGTCCAGTACTGACCCACTGAGAACATTTTAAACAGATTATTATCCATCTGTGAATTTTGTCTATCTGCAAGTTGTTAAGAATTGTTGTGTGAAAATAAACGTTGTTGTACAGTTTAAGGTTTAATTGCATAAAAGCTTGGATAGAAAACTTCCTATTGCAAAAGTTAGAACATAAGTCTGCATATAAATGATTATTAATACCGTAATGCAAGTTTTTCATGGCACATGTGCATGATGAGGTTGTTGTGTTTAGTTTTTTTTTTTTAAAGGACACTGGATAACTTGTCATTTTGTAATACTCATCTGGATTGGTGGTTTACTTGTCAAAGCTAGTTTATATGTGTCTCCCAGCCCTGCAAATCTGGTCCCTTAGATAGAAAGCAGCCAAAACCCCTTTAAAATCAGACACTGACCAGTTAGACAGTCTATCTCAAACCAATAGACAATCTTAGACTAGTTTAAGCTGTTTTACCCCAGCAGGGAGTGGGTGGATGAGTTGTTATGAACTATCTTTCTAATAGATTGATCAGATAGCACCCCTTTAATCTTTTCTATTTTACCTCTTCATGATAATTTTTGCATGTATTTATGCATAATTGTTCATGATTGTCATGCATGATTTTTATTGTATTATATTACATTTTTATTATTAATGTATTTAATTGTATTAATGTATTTAAATGTATATTATAAATGCACTAATGTGTTTGAAAATACACAATAAACCTTGTGCAGTTAAAGCTTCAATTGTTCTTTTTTCTATTTCCCATTAACAGTTAAAATAATATTTCTACGGATTTTCTACAGGTTACACAGTAGCACTATAAAATAAATACAATAACATTACATACTATACAGTATTACTAAAAAATTAACAGTGTAATTCTGTACTTTAATATGGTAAGAAATTACAGTAAAATAATGTTATTTAATTTGCAGTATGCTTAACAGTACTGTTGTTAGTGTTACGGTAATTTTACTGTTAAATGAAATACAGCAAGTACTGGATAATTGTTGCCAGTAAGTTACTGTTAATTTGACAAGAAATTTTTTACAGTGTTGTGTCTGTTCCAGTGAACTAAAAGTTCCGCTCTGCTCCTCTGGTGAAAACTAATTAAACTAATTCTTATTTGAGTGGAATATGTATTTACAAGATTAATTTAGACTAGGTGGATTAGCCTTTACACTTTGATTGTATGTACTTTAAGAGAGCATTGTATTAAATAGTCAAAGCTGAAAAACCTGGAAGAGAGAGTTAAGTCTCTAAACCATGTGTGTGTGACTAATAAGAGTAAAATCACATTCTACACTGTATTACTAAGCTGTTAAAAGACAAAATGAGTCACACTTAGCATATCAATGTTTCTTATCACTTATTAGGGCAATTAAATATGTCACACCCTTTGTGCTAGTTCTTTTTTCTGCTGAATTAGTCATGATAAATGAGTAAATTTAGCAGGACTAGGCTAAATGTAATATTCTAATTAATTATCAAATACTTCTATATGAAAATATTTCTAAAAACAAACAGACATGCACAGTTTGTGAGCTTATGAGTGATACGGATATACATATTCACACATTTACACATCCTAGTACAATATTTGCATATATGCGAATGAGGCTACATATCGTAAAAAAAAACCACAGGCCAAAAGTGCTGAACTAGATCATTATCAGGCTGCGCAGATGCTTGCTGAGATGCATCACCTTTATCTTACAACTTAACATGACTTTGAAAGGTTTGGAGAGAATGGCCATATGTAAAGAGTATCACTAAAGAGAGATTTAAAACAGAGATTTATTAAGACTGAAGATTTTCTTAAAAGAAATTTAAAAACTCATATGGACAGATTGGAATGCAAACCAAAAAAAAAAAAAAGATCTAAGTGGAAAAAACCTCACATCAATGTTAGACAGAACGTAGATGTCACAGTTTGATAATGAGAGCAGAAAGGGGCTTTCTTTTTTTTGGTTTAGACTTTGTTCCACAAATAACGGCACGAAATAAGCCACTAAAAAAAGAGAGATAAAACTTGTGTGGGATCTTAATAAAATAAAATAGATAAAAAGATTAAATACAATATAAGCAATCTGATAATCATCTAAATAAATGAAATATTATGTATAGAAAATAAATATTAGAATTTCATTTAATTAAAATTTATTATAATAATGTTTAAATAACGTTTAAAATGAAATCATAATTTGTTCTTTAATTAGTAGGCCTATTATTAGCAACATGTCAATGATTAATTAGTACACATCATATTTAGATAATAAATAATTATATTTAAACATGACTATGAATATTCATATTTGAACCTCCATAATGCCATGAAACGGATGCATATTCCACTTTTAAAAAAATCCCCCTATTTCAACTTAAAAAATTAAGTTATGTTCTACAGTATCTATTTTTTTAAATACAAGGCAGTCTGATAACCATCCAAATAAATCAAATATTATGTAGAAAATAAATATTAGAATTGTACTTCATTTAAACTTATTAGCAGTATAAGAATAATAATCATGTTTAAACTGTTCAAAATTAAATCAGAATTTGTTCTTTAATTATTAATTATTAGCAACATGTCAATTATCAAATAGTACACATCAAATTTATATAATAAATAATTGAGTTTATACATGAATATATATTCATATTTGAATCTGAAACATTCATCCATATTCATTGTAAAAAAAATCCCCCTATTTCAACTTAAAAATTTAAGTTCAGTTCCACCTTAATTTTTTTTTATTGAATCAGCTTGTTTATATACCATTTGAACTTAAAATATATTAAACTGACTCGAGTTTAATATCATATAACTTATTCAATAAAATTTGAAATTGCTTAAATGATTTTGATGAGTTGATCTTATCACTTTTTGGTATGAATTAACTATTGATCTGAAAGTTATCACAAAGAATTATAATTATTTACTTCAACACGTTTCCATATAGTTTAATATTTGCTCATTGAAAATAAATGCAGTGGGGTTTAAACCTTTTTTCCTACGCAAATGCTGACGAGTGGAAAAAGTCGCATCATGAATTTACCACATAAGCCCATAGAGGAATTATAGTCTTTGTTTGGACATAAAGGAATGTTAAAAAGTAAAACAAATAAATAAAACAAGTAGGCCTATGACTCTTTCTTTTAATGAGCATCAGCAAAAAAAAAAAACTGTACAGTCTGAAGATGAGTATCATTGCTGTAAACTTGTGACACCAGCATTTTATCACCTCACAATCTCTTCTTGCAAAAAGCAGAAAGCCAAAAGCAAATGTGATTATCCGTGTAGGCTTTGAAGAAGAGGTGGGGGCTGCAATACATGTCCTTATCTAACCACACATCTGACTATCTATATCTTGCATCACTATCGAAAGCATTTAAAAATGCGAAGCAGAGAATAATTGTCTCAGACATCTACAACTATTATCAAGCTTCCAGATCAACTGCAGATCAGAAACCATGAGGGCAACTTCTCTGTGTTTGGTGTTTGGACTGGTCCTGCTGATGGCTTGGACCTCTGAGGCTCAGCGTAAGTTCTCTTGAAGAATAGTTTTGCTCTTGAATAAATTATCATATATATGGACATATAGGCTATTGTAATTGCACATAAATATAAAGTGATATTTCATGCTTGAAATTGATCGGATTAGAAACAAAATAATTGTACAGTAGCCTATATTTTGCAAGTTCCTCGTTGAACTGTGTTCTCAAGTTTTGAATATATATATATATATATATATATATATATATATATACACACATGAATGAAACCCAGAAACCAATATGCTGCTGACCTGAAGATTTTGTAAATTAACATAAAGAACTAAAGTACTTTTATTTTGAAGGACGTATTTCAACACATTACTATTTAATGTATTTTGAACAGGTTTAAATATGGTTAATCTCTCCTAAAACAAATATATATGTATATATTTATAATTTTATCTCATCAACAGCTCGTGCTCCAGTACCTGAGAGGTGTTGCTTCGATTTTATCGACTTCCAAATACCAGGCAAAAAGATTATGAGAGCTTTGAGGACAAGTTCACATTGTCCTATCCCAGGCGTTGTGTAAGTAGGCATTTAACTCTAAAATATAGGCTAGAATTTAGAAAAAAATGTCACATGCTCACTTTAAAATGATAAAAAAAATTATTTTGCGTTTGCTAGCAATGACAAAAACATTGAATATGCACTTTTTTTTCTCCTTAGGGTAACGACACCTAGAACCGAATTCTGTGTGAAACCAGACGAGCCTTGGATAAAGAAGATGCTGTAATGGGGCAGCAGGAACAGAAATGGAAACGCAACATCATTCTACACAAAATAATACTGTTATTGCTTCATACAACTGTACTTTCTTATTATTTTTTTGTATCTCCTGATCAATAGCTACTGCAAGATGAAAGTTAAACCTGTTGTCATTTCACGCTCTATCTATACAAATGAAAATTAAAATGAACAGAGATACCTGGTGTCAGACTCACTTTGTGTTATATCCATATCGGCCTACAAAATAGAGCAAAAATAGTGAAAAAGACAGAATGACTCTCATTAGCATAACAGCTTACGTTTAATATTGTAGTTAGGCGGAAAGAGTAACAGACAAATATATGAAAAATAACAACAACCGGAAGTAACAGGGCTGCAAATAAAGAAACACGGTTGCGTAAATAAACACTACAAAAGGAGTGTGTGATCAGGTATAGCCAACAATAGGTATCTTTGTTGCCCTTTCTATAAAGTAAGATATATTTTTAAAATATAATGAACTCTAGACCAGCCCCAATAACTGAAATGCCAAGTCTCAACAAATGAAATGAAACAAACTCTCAGTTTATCTTAAGTAATGCATTTTCGTATAAGTACAACATACCACATTCAACCAGAATATTCGAGTACTATTGTAGGTCCAGGAAACTCAGTAGAGGAAGGGGTTAAAATCATATCAGTGTTTATCAAACCTCAGATCAGTTTTTATGTAACTTCAAACCAGACAATATTTAAAATATGAAGCAAATGTGACTCTCTCAGACAACTCCAAAAACTCTTCAAAGACTGCAGATAAACTTACGATCAGAAACCATGAGATATCTTGTGTTTATCTGGGGGTCTGGACGGTCCTGCTAATGGCCTGGACTTCTGAGGCGGTTCTCTTGGAGGGTTGATTAGATGTTTTTGGGTGTACACAACTTGAACACAGTTGTTCTGCAGAAATCCCTCTGTTCGAGTAAAATCAGTTGTTTTCTGAAGATCAATGTTGTTTTTATCTCACCAACAGCACAAGCTTCTCCAATCTCTAAAAGGTGTTGCTTCAGTTTTATAGACTTACAAAATTCCACACAACATAATGTTTTATTGTGTTTCGTCACAGCAATTTAAACAACCTTTTTCCCCTCAGGGTTTCAACATTTAAAGGAAACTTTTGTGTGAAACCAGATGCGGCTTGGGAAAGCAGAGAAATGTGAGCTTTGTCATTGAAAATGCAATGTTTGTATCCAAAATAACTTTAAGAACCATCCCCTTTCTTACTAAATACATTTTTGTTCTGTCTCATTAACAGGGGTGGTGTGACAGAACTGTCCAAATTTCATCCAGGCAACCCAAGACCCGAGGCCTTTGCAAATGCCCATGCCAGTAAACGACCCCAAACACCGACCCTGACGCAGAAAACAGTGGAGATGGAGATGATTTCACATTTTTGTAAGTTCTCTTCTCCAAATAGGCTACATAGGTCAGAAAATAGTGAAATGCTACAAAGAATCATTTAAATACTGTTCTGCTGTTTTAGGAAGAGCATTGTTGTTGTTTTTTGGTATAGGCTAATTGCTGTAAGTACTACTAAAACTCAATAAAATATAGCCTACAGTACATTTAAAACTTTTCCATGCCACAAAAATTAAGTGAATTAATTTGTGAAGACTAATTCATTGTCTGCATTTAATTCTAAAAAGATTTAAAATAATGAATGTGTTCATCTTAAAGTCCCCCTCAAGCTTTTAATGACGTTTATGTGTGGTGTTTTTAATATGCTTGAAGACAAACCATGTACAAATACATAAGTCAACACCACAAACTATCTTGCAACCAATCAGAACGTGTGATTTTCAACAAGTGGATCTCCGAGTGAGTGGAGGTCGGGTTAATTTACATATTCATAGAACTGCATATACTAAATGAGGCAAGGGTAGTTACTTTTATAATATATTTTAGTAACATTTTAAGGCATGAAGACATTTTTTTTTTCATTTTGGTGATCAAAGATGAATTACAAGGGACACAATTATTGACTACAGGGGGGTTTAAATGATAGAAAAATGTACAGAAAAATAAAAATGTTACATTTGCTTATATTTGACTTCCTCTTTAATATTTTGAGATATTAGGCATATATATATATATATATATATATATATATATATATATATATATATATATATATATATATATGAAGAGTTCAGATGCAAAAGCCTAAGTGCCATTTGAAATTTTCTTCTAGAATGATCATTTTTATCAAGCTTGTATATTTAAGTTCAGTAATTTCACTTAAATGGCAATGATAATTACCTATTAATTGTTATTTAAATGAAATTACTGAACTTAAATATACAAGTTTGATAAAAATCATCATTAAAGAAAAAAATTTCAAATGGCATTTAGAGGCTTTTGCATCTGAACTCTTCATATATATATATATATATACATATAGAATTGTCAGAACAAATATTGATAAGACAAGACAAGACAACCATCATCAGCATACCATCTCGAGTTTAATAATGTACAGTTAGGCAGAAAGAATAACAGATGAAGATAACAATTGGAGATTGAAAATCGTATACATGTACAAAAAATTATAAGAAAACAAACATGTCTAGAGCCATGTTCAGGTCTACTATTAAAAAAAAGTGTAGTGGTTAAAGAAAAGAGTTTTCCTTTTTTCCAAAATACTGTTCTACTAAAAACCAAACATGTACTTCAGAGCATCTGTGTGGTTTAGCGATCCACGACAGGAAGAACTGAGTGTTCGAACTTGCATAATGACAAACCTGCAAAATATATAATAGTGTGTGAACACATGAGGCATACAGGGACTCTTTGCAATGGTCGTGCACGTTGCGGTCTATACGCTGTTTGGCATGTGATAGAGCCTGCGTGCCGTCAATCTAAACTATCCAACAGAAACAAAGAGCGCTTCGATTCTTATCAACATTTGGAATGTAAAGTGAGTTTATTATAAAGGGGTGTAAGTATGGCTAAAATAAGATACTGAACTCACTTAGGTTAAAACTGACCACCAAGCCCTGATCCAGGACCAGCTCCAACAACTAAAAAGCCAACTCTCAACTTTTAAAATGAAACAAAACTGGTCTCAGATCAGTTTCAGAATAGACTGAGGGTACATCTGACATGATCACAAATAAAAACAAAACATGAGCAGACAAATACCGAAACAGTCTGCAAATTTAAGGCAGAACGTTCGAGCAACGTCCTCAAATATTACTGTAATTATTTTATATTCATCCATATCAAAACTGACTAATTGTTTGTTATTAATGTTGACAATCATGCCATTTTGGAGGACACCAACTATGGTAGGGACACAATTATCTACGTACACAGCCTGCAAATGGTTTAAAAACATGGAAAACGGTTATTGTCGTCATTTAGCTGTGCAATAATGTTTAAACAGGTTTGTCTATGACCCCAGAGAAACACACAACATCATGTGACGCACACCAGCAGGTCTCAAACGCCATTAACCATCTTTTCAACGCATACATGCTTAATTCTGTATAAACTCTTTGCACATGCGTCCATCTGTCTGTCTCATTCTCCATCACATCTTTACAAACCTACTGAGACCTTCTTAAGACTAAGGGTGTGCGAATGATGTCAGCAGAGTTGAAAATGTCTGAAAACAGCCTGTTCTGTTGATATTACAAACACAGTCTTGTTTGTAATAACCAAGGGAATGTTGGTCAAGACAGACATTCACTTGACATGTGGTGTAATGTGACAGTCAACCAGAAGATGGTGATAAACTCATTTGATTTGGTGCAATGGAGTGTGCAGGAAACGTGTACAGTAGTGCTTGCGCATGTGTTTCTTATGGGGTCATAGATCATCATAGCATCAGAAGAGATGCAAGGAGTTTCTGGTTATGAGGAATGGAGCTTCATGATTTCTTTAAAAGATTTTCCCTTTTTTCTTGTTCTTTTCCATTGTCCTGAAAACAAAGAAAGACAGAATTAACCAATAGGAACCATTTCAAATATAAATTTAATAAGACAGAGTGAAATATTAGTTATTTGTAACTTTATTGTAATTACTAATATTTTCCTATTTTAGTTGTTATAATTAATACTATTTTGCCCTTATTATCCCACTGCTTTTGTTTTGTGTATTGATGCTCTGGTAATAATAGACACTACCCTTCAAAACTCTGGAAACTAAAAATTGATTAAAAAGTGACAGTAAAGACATTTATAATCTTACAAAAAATTATAAATCAATCATCCTGGATAAAATGTAAGCAGCACAACTGTTTCCAACATTGATGTTTGTTGAGCATCGAATCAGCATATTAGAATGATTTCTGAATGATCATGTGACACTGAAGATTTATGATGCTGAAAATGAATTATATTTATATTAAAATAGAAAAGTTATTTTAAATGAAAATAATGTGTCAAAAATTAACATTTTTATTGTATTTTTAATTAAATAAATGCAGCCTTGATATCAGCATTACCGAAACCCAAATCTTAGTAGTGAATGTATAACAGTAATCTTTATAATTTTATATAAAGTATAAGTGTCTTTTTAGAAAAGATATAAACCACAATATGCAGAATATCTTGGATTTGTCTTATACATTTTAAATAATACTTTTATTACATTTATCAAATTTACCATAATCTTTTAATTATAATGAAACTGTAAGTACTTCCTTTAAAAAACAAACATTTTTGATTATAAAAGGCAAATGTGACAGTCAGCCTGCTTGAATCTACTTCTATGCATGAGTGCAGTTCCTTATTAAAAATAACTGCATTATTTAGTGACTGAATATTGCACTCTGCACAGAAAGACTTGTTTAAGAGAGAGAAAGCAGGGCACTGAGGAAGTGAGATGAACAGAAAGTCTCACTTTGATGCATCAAGTTTCTGCTGCTCCAGGATGCGCTGCTGGGCCTCCCAGTTGACTTTTTCCTCCTCAAACTGGCGTCTCTTCTCATCAAGCTCTTTATACTGAGCTTCTAGATTCTTCTTCATCTGTTCGTGACGCCGTTCCAACTGTATCGAGGAAGCACAGGGATGAACTCAGTTAAGTATTTGTGATACTCCATGTTAAATGAAACTAGAAACCAAACACATACACACCTCTGCCTCAGAGTCCTTCAGTTTTTGCTTCTTTTCTTTGACCTTCATCTCAAAGACTTGCTCCATCTCGGTCTCCATCTTCTTCATCTTCATCACATGCTCCCTCCTCTCCTCCTCCATCTGGGCCAAGGGACTCCTACAAGAGTGACATTGCTACATGAAACTTTTTTTTATATGTTCAGACTAGATGTGTTAACTTCAACATGAAAAGGAAGTTGTGATAGTCTTTTCTTCCTGTATATCTAAGTTAAAGGGATAGTTTGATATGTTTTAGCTTACCTCCAATATGTAGGTGTCTTTGTTTCCACAGTATTTTCAATTTTGATATTTTTAGGTCAAACCGTTCTTTTCTGTCAGTCGTTTAATGGATGTCTATGGGGTCCACCTCAAAGAGCATGCACAGAGAAGTCCAAATTAAACATGATTTAATGACTCGTAAATGTAAGTACACATTGATGGCCTAAGACAAGAAACGAGCGGTTTGTGTGAGAAAACGAACAGTATTTATATCGTTTTTACCTCTTGTAATCACAGTCAGTTTTCTGTTGATATATCGAAATCGTCTTCCATTGCAATTTCCTGTATATCTAAATATGTTAGATATACAGGAAATAATTCAATTATTTATATATAATAATAAAAATAATATATTTTAATATATTAAAAATAAAATATTTTAAAATAATAAAAAAGAGATATAATAAAAGAGGTAAAAACGATATAAATACTGTTCGTTTTCTCACACAAACCGCTCGTTTCGTGTCTTAGGCCATCAATGTGTACTTACATTTGCGAGTCATTAAATCATGTTTAATTTGGACTTCTCTGTGCATGCTCTTTGAGGTGGACCCCATATACCTCCATTATATGACTGATAGACATGAACGGTTTGACCTAAAAATGTCAAAATTGAAAATACTGTGGAAACAAAGACAACAACATCGTGGATGCCCTCAAAGTGAACTATCCCTTTAAATGTTGGACGGGACATGATTTTGTCCTTGGGGAATTGATTGGATTATTGTGAGTGACCCCATCAGAGAAGAGTTACTTTCATTAAAGATAAGGTCGCATGAATAAAAAACATTATGTGGACAAATAAATAATTTATAATAAAAACTGCAATATTCTATAAAAAATCTGAATTGTCCATTTTGAATTCATGGAGACTAAGAGGTCTGAGATGTTCACCATCAATGTCTTGGATTGCAAGGAATCCAGGATCTCACTCACATACTCAATGGATATGTTTCCACCCAAAGTTGAGAATGTAAATCATGTGCAAAATTGGAATATCACAGAAACACACAAATATATCACAAACATGTTTCCATCCCATCTGTTCAAGAGATCAAAATCCTCACTTCCTGGGAAATTGGAGCAAAATATCTAGTAAAATGAAAGCTGCTAAATCAGGGAAGTCAAGGACTACCAAGAGAGATATTTGCAATATTAGAATTTATGCATTTCCATCCAGTGATTTTTTTATGCGATAACACAAAATTAGCATAAAAATAGGTGGATGGAAACAGCTTATTACAAAAACTGAACTAAAAGTAAAAGTGTCCTCGTACTTCGTTAGCTGGCCCTTGTTCTTGGTGGCATCGACCCCGTTGCAGGTGACGGCTGCTAGTTTCTTGCTGCGGTAGTTTTCATAGTGAACATTATTGGTCACGTCCTTCAAGTCCTGCATGTGAGTTCTGAAACGGCAATGGACAGTTAGCTGATAGGTTAAACGCTGATTAAAACTAATTAAAACTCAACATGTATTTTGCTAGAAACAGATATGAACTGCATACACAGTATTTTACTTAATTAGCGAGTTGATGCTGGAAACCTGTCAGGACACAGTGTTATTTCACAACGATCTCATCTCACCTGATGAGCATATTCCTCAGGACCGTGAAGTCACAGTGCTCACCGTTCTCCACTGAAAAGAGACGAAACAGATGTTTTAGCCCAATGACATCATCAGAATGACTTACAAACCTTTCAAAACTTAAGAGATATTTTTTAGATTTAACTTAAAATTTGAAAATACAAAGTTAAGCTCTTAATTAGGCACAAATTGCATATTCATGTGCAGGACTACAACATATAATGCAGTAAAATTGTTAAGTGTAACAATAAAAGTTGACATGAAATGCATTATTTTTGGATGTATGCAGTTATGATGACCTCTATTTTGATTGAAAACTTCAGTCAAAACCATTTTTTTTATAGGGATGCTTGATATATCAATACCGTATCGATTATAGGCCCATTTTTTATCAGTATCAGTCAATATTGGAAATTTGGTATATTTTTATATTTGTACATTTAGACAGTGTTTAAAAAAAAAAAACTTTGATAAGTGTTAAATGTAATCTTTAATAAATCTCAAAACTCATACTGTCCAATATAATTTTGTGATGCCTACATTCATACATTTATTTAGGCAAAAATTATATTGAATTTTTAATGAATGGACTACTCATATCAGCCAGAATTTTAATATCAGTGCATCCCTAATCATTAAAACATTTAAAAAGAGACATAATACAGTGACAAATTAAACATTTAAAGCAAACAGGATCAGAAACTGAACATAAATTTAACAACATCAGACAAATGGAAAATCAAAAAACAAGTCAGGTGGTTGAACGAAAACATAATTTAGTATTTAGATACCAAACTGATT
This sequence comes from Pimephales promelas, assembly GCF_988280905.1. Taxonomy (NCBI): domain Eukaryota; kingdom Metazoa; phylum Chordata; class Actinopteri; order Cypriniformes; family Leuciscidae; genus Pimephales; species Pimephales promelas. Next base: position 15,265,083 of record NC_142793.1, read on the forward strand.
ATGCTAAAAGGTTAAACAGTCACAAAAATCAACAACAGGTTAGCAGTTCAGACCGCTGTTATGTGATCATACACAGGTATGTATGATCAAACATCGCTGTCATCACATGGGATTCTGGAAAAGGACCAGAGACACTGGTTTCTGACAGATGGTTAAAGGATGAAACGTCTTCTGCACGTCTAACCTGCACAGTTAAGATGCTTTACCAAGCGAGAACCTTACCTATACGGAGAACTCATTCTGATTGACTGCCCCCTCGTGTCAATCATCTGCTACAACCACCTACCTGTGAGAGAGCAGTTGGAGGGGCGGGACTAAAGTCTCTCCTGTAGGAACCTGTGATTTATGGGCTACTAAGACTAAAAATGGTGTGTTGTGGGAAGGGTTACATGGCATAGCGATGACAAGCAGAGATACCAGCCAAATGGAGCTAGGGGGAGGGGCAGGAGGTGGAGTCATATGTCTAAAGGGATCATGGGATTTGTAGTTTCTTTTTTGATGGGACAGCAAGAGCAAACTCCTGATGCTGACAGGTATGAACGGGTGCTTCAAAAACACGTCCCATTTATTAAATCATATGTTAGAATAGTGTTCATCAGAGGTTAGGGTGAAAACATTAGCACTCAGTCAACCCGCATCAGAGTTCAGAGGCAAAAAAATGCTTATAAATGATGATGTCAAAAGTACTATGATAAAAAATGTCCCCAAGACGTTTTTTTTGTACCCCTCAATGTATTTACATCCAAAATGGAAGTTGGAAATAAGTAATGGGAGGCATGCATGTCTGAATAAGGTTTTGTTTAAAAATAAGAGTAGGGCTGGATGATATCTCAAATATTTATGATGTATTCGAAATAATTTTTTTTTTTGGCAATATCAAATTAAGCAACAACATACATTTTCAGATATTAGGAGTTTTAATTTAGCCAAGCTTTGTGTCCCCTCCTTGTCTATGATTCACAAAATATCTGCAAGTAAACAACATTGATGCTTATCAACATTGCCACATTAGCATCTATAAAATAAACATGATAAAAAAAAAATGGTCATTTTGTGGATTATATATAAAAGTTAAAAAACTGAAATTTCTAATATAGGTTTTGATTAGTGCTATCAAATCGATTAATCACATCTAACAAAAGTATATATAGACACACACACATATAAATATTAGAGCTGGGCAACTATTAATCGCGATTAATCGCATCATAAATAAAAGTTTGTGATTACATAATAAATGTGTGTGTAGTGTGTATAATTATTTTGTATATATAAATACACACACATGCACGTATATATTTAAGAAAAATGTATTATTAATATATCAAATATTTATATTTATATATAATATTAATTATATACAGTCTTTCTTAAATATATACAAAATAATTATACACACTACACACACATATATTACGTAAACACAAACGTTTATTTTGGATGCGATTAATCACGATTAATCGTTGCCCAGCGCTAATAAATATAATTATATACACACACATATTATTATATTATTTTGACAGCACTAGTTATGTAACGATGTCAAATAAATGCTATTGTTTTGAATTCAAAGAATCCTTAAAAAAATGTATCACAAAAATATTAAGCAGCATAACTGTTCTCAATATTGATAATAATAATATTAATAAAGTTTTCCTGAGCCATAAATCATCCTATTAGAATGATTTCTAAAGGAAGACTTGAGTAATGATATTGAAAATTCAGCTTTACATCACAGGAATAAATTATATATATATTTTAAATTTTAATGTGGATTTTTTTTAATGTTATAATTTTAACAATATCACAGTTTTTACTTTCGATCAAATAAATGCAGCCTTGGTGAGCAAAAAAAATTTCAAATTATATTATGCAACATCATAATTTGAGTTTTCATTTTTTAATAAATCAGAAAAATGCATCATCAAAAGGCTGTAAAATAGTGAGACATAATTGCTTTCTATATCGTCCAGCCCTACATAGAGGGTAATTAAGAACATATAAACATGTTAGAGAGCAGCGCTGCTCTATTTTCTATGGGGGCTGTAGTTTATAGGTTTCTTCATGACTATTTATAGAGCACACATCTGACAATCAGCAAAGTTTCAGAGCAGCAAAAAGGTGCAAGAGGAAGGAGGGGGAGGCCTTACGAAGAGAATATAAATGAAAAATGGTTTTCTTTACCAATAATGCCCTCTGTCAGTCATGGAAAAGAGCAGACAGAAAGAAAAAAAAAAAGAGAAAAGAAAGAATGACACGTAAACAACTGAGGAAAAAAAAGACACACTCACTCACCAACAACAACAGTTTTGCGGGAGGAGAGAGCTTTGTAAAGAAAGAAAGGCGGGGAAAGTAAAACCACAACAAGTCACTTGTGGGCCATGATGAAAAGAAGGGGTGACGGTCTTTCCCTCTGGAAAACCTTATACGTCGTCGTCATCCCTTTTCCAGAATCCCTCAGCTGGGAGGGAGATCATCCAGCAAGCTCATGCATTTGTTTTGTATTCCCTTAGAAATGGTGCAATCCTCATGACGAACGCATGGGTCATGCTGATGCAGGACGTACCTTCTGCCACACCCCAGGGGTACTGGCGACCTCTGACCTTCCTGCCATTCACTTCGATCACCACATTGCTTCCGACCACGGCCAGAGGCATCTTCTCCTGTCGGTACACACCACATAATTACAGAGAGTCGGTATCGACCACACACTGGGAAAGTGAACGGATGCAGTGTGTCTGACGTAGGCTCGTATCGATCTTTAGATCCAAATCAGGCCGGATCAGACAACTACCGGTAAATTAGTTCTGTAGCAGTTCGCATCTCGTCAATAATAACCTCAAGCTGACCTAGAGAAACAAACAACACTGTGGATGCTGTTACAATAAAGACTTCAATGACGAAGCCATTTAGCATTGCTTTTCCATGGTGAAATTCAATTTTTTTAATTTAAGTAACATTGTGTATGTTAACATTAGTTAATGCGTTAGGAAATCTTTCACTGAATGTGTTTCCATGACTTCTCCATAGTTAGACTTTTCCAGTTGTTCACGATGTTTATATAATTACATATCGTCACTGTCGGGCAGAAATCTATATCTCCAAAACCACTAAGTTCAGGAAGTGGAAAAATAAATATACTAGGGCTGTCAAACGATTAATCGCGATTAATCGCATCCAAAATAAAAGTTTGTGTTTACATAATATATGTGGGTGCAAATATAAATATTTTATATATAAATAATATTTTTTTTCTTAAATATACATGCATACAAAATAATTATACACAGTCCACCCACATATATTATGTAAACACAAACTTTTATTTTGAATGCGATTAATCGCGATTAATCGTTTGACAGCCCTAAAATATACTAAATATAAGAATACTTCCCTTATTATTTAGTAGGGGAAAAACAGTACACCAAAAGAGTAGTATGTCCGAATGAATTGTATCCGAAGTGCGCATTTAATGGACACTTTACTATCCCATTAGGCCACGGGAGAGGATTTGTAAATTGCAATGAAAGCGACGCAGCTACAACAACAACAACAACAACAACATAGTGGTTGTAGTACATCTGAATTTCATTCATACTACCTATATTAATACTACATAGGACATTTTAATGTCACAAATTAAGTTCAAATTCAAATGAAGTACCTCCTTTATATATGTCCGGACACTTCATTATATTATCAGACATTATATTATTAACGTTTTACCAAAATCAAGCTTAAAGTTAGTTAAAAGGTTTTTGACCTGGACCGACTCTTTACCTTTATCTTTCGGATCAGTTTGCTGTCCTCATCGTCCTCTGTGTCGGGAAACTCGTAGATCTTGATTTTGTGCTCTTGGATCTCCTTCATAATCTTATGATGAGAGAATAGTAGTATACTTGAGAAAAATGGTGAAATGTAAATATTTAGCAGTAAAATGTGAAATCGCACTAACACACACCTGTTTCTTGAAAAGCTGGCACTCTTCTGGTGTGAGAGTGTCGGCCTTGGCGATGAGGGGAATGACATTGACTTTGTCATGCAGACGCTTCATGAACTCGATATCAAGAGGCTTCAGTCTGAAAAAGATTCAGAATGCATTAACATTTTAGATTTGTTTTGTGAAGCTGCTTGTGGTGCGAATACATTGTTATTTAGATGAATTTATTGAAATTAATTATTGTATGCCATAAAATATACAATGGAAATATTTGTAATGCTGATATCCCTACAATACACCAAATGGTCAAATAAAATAAAATGAAATATAAATTAGGGCTGTCAAACGATTAATTGTGATTAATCACGATTAACCACATCCAAAATAAAAGTTTGTGTTTACATAATATAGGTGGGTGCATTGTGTACACATACAAAATTATTATACAGAATGCACCCACCTATATTATGTAAACACAAACTTTTATTTTGGATGCGATTAATCGCAATTAATCGGTTTGAGGGTTAAATATACAAACTTGTATATTTAACCCTCAAAGCGTATTCACTTTATAGCCCTTAATGCTGTAATTGTGGACAAATATCACTCAGGTGTGATCATAATTTTTATTTATTATAAATGTAAATTTTTGAATTTATTTACTTCAAAAAGTAACATGTTTTCTATGTAAATTATGCTACATTTTTCTGTTTCATTTTTTAATTTTTTTTAACTACATTACAATATCATTCCAATAAGTTCTTAGAGCTAAAACCTAAAGATGAAGTGACTTTGCTGTCACCTGGTGTCTTATTTTTGCTTATTTTAGAATGCTCTAAATTACAGTTTTTCCCATTCATTTCTATGGGTGCCTATTTTTGACCCAAATACAAGATTAAGGAGGGGTTTTTTTTTTTTCACCCACTTAACATTGTAGAATTGAGTCAAAAAAAATTGTGTGTGTTCAGGAGGCAAACTTAGGAAAAGTAGCCAAGTCTTGTACCTCTCAGATCAAGGGAAGTATTTTTTTTTTTAAATAAATCAAAACTATTTTGCCCACATTTGTCCAGAATAAGGTTTTAGGGTTAAGAAAAATTTTTATATATATATATATATATATATAAAATATAAATTAATATAGAGTATATACAGGAAAATATTTCTTAAATAAATACAAGCATGTGTGTGTATTTATATATATAAAATAATTATACACAGTGCACCAATATTTATTATGTAAACACAAACTCGCGATTAATCGTTTGACGGCCCTAGAATAAATAAAAAAAAATTATGATTTGAATGAAATAAATAAATTGTGCCCATTACATTTTGTCTTCAAGGGATATTGAATATAGAATATAATTGTAAACAAAATAGTCCTTTGAAGTGATGCAATAGAAGTAAAAACCAGTCAGGGTCCAGAAACAGGCATGAATAAACAGATCAGAGCAGAGGGCCCACTGTCAGCACAGAGCCACCACACAGCACTGACCCTTTTCTCATCGTTTCCTTCCAAACCACAAAAATTATGTCATGGAGGGAATGAGGGCTTTGCTCTGTCTCTCTTAGCATCACTTTCACTTGAGATTCCAGACAAAGAGGCTGTTCTTTACACTGAGCTGGGTTTGTGTGTGTTTGTGTGGCTTTAGGGGGCCAGCTGAGGGGCTGTTTATACATTTCAGGAATGTCCAGACTGAAGATGCAACACAAAGGTCACAGAGATATGAATGTTGCTTCACAGTGGCGTCTCAATCACGCAAGAAAATGTGTGGGGATGGTTGAACACATAGGACCGCGGGGTCACTGATTGTAAATAGAAAAGTAAACAGGGCTTTGTTTTTTTTCTATTCAGAGAGTGTAGATGAACTAAAGAATTATAGAGATGTTTCCCACATCAGTGCCATTAAATCACACAATGGACAGATGAATTGAAAAAGATAAATATAAAAACATCCAAAAATAAAATGTATGTTTCAAGAATCCTGTAATAAATATTCCCCAAAGCAAATAAAGCATTCTTACTTCACAAAAAAAAAAAAAGTCATTTTATCACAAATCTAATTTCTGTCTTAACAAACGTTCCTTTCCTCAGTAAAACTAAGCCAGATAAGCTAATAATTTTCAAAAAATAAACAAGGCAACGCCTATCAGACGTCAGGCCCAGTTTAGTGGGCATTATGTAATGCTTTTGGATATGGGTGTGGGAAGTATGCATCTCCATCTGTGCTCATATGTCCACTGTATCTCCATTTTATTTCATGCATTTCAATCAGTGCACATGTTCTGATGCCTTCATTGTACCACAGTCGTATAGTATTCACGTACAAAATTCCAACATCATCCCACTCCTGAACAAAGTGCAAAATGTGTAAATCAGGACGTGTGTGTGCGTGGTGCTTCTATTTTAAGCTGGTCGATTCATGCCAGGCTTCATTCGTAGAGAGTGCAGTACCTACCCGTGACCAGAGGGGGCGATGAAGTACAAGCAGCAGTGCACCCTGTTGTCAGGCATCTGCCTCCTGTTGACACGAGATTCAGCATTCAGGAAGTCTTCAAACTTACTGTCGATGTAGTTGATGACTGGCTGCCAGCTGAAAAAAGGGGAGGAGAGATGAAAGGCAAAGTCAGATGCAAAGCTAGAGAATATAATAAATAGATCGGTAATAAATAGATTTAAAACAGGGTCTGACAGGGTCTATCCAAGAGTCTGAAAGGCATATGAAATTAAAATCACCAGTTGCTGTTGTCCACCGCATCTCCAAAGCCTGGTGTGTCGACGATGGTGAGTGTGAGCTGAACGCCCCCCTCCTTTATCAGCACTTTGGACTGTTCCACCTGAAAGGAGGATCAGAATTATTACAACAGGATATGTGACATAGCCTGAGCAAGCAGCCTTGCCTGTTTGCTCCAGATTCACGTCATTGACCAAACATAAATGCTAACTAACCCTAAACTATAAACACTCATGTGATTGGAGAGTTTGGTTAATACAGTTTTTGCATAGGAGTTTGTATTTTTGCATTTGCATCAAAGCAAAAGTGAGCCTACAAAGGTCATAGATGACTCTAGAACATTACCATTGATGAACACTAGCCTTATAGCTCATACAAAAGAAGTAAATGACTAATATAGGCATTAAAGGGATAGTTCACTTTGAAATTAATTTTTGATATGTTTTAGCTTACCTCAAGGGCATCCAAGATGTAGGTGTCTTTGTTTCCACAGCATTTTCAATTTTGACATTTTTCAGTCAAACCGTTGTTGTCTATTAGTCATACACTGGAGGCTAAGAGGGTCCACCAAAGAGCATGCACAGAGAAGTCAAAATTAAACATGATTTAATGACTCATAAATGTAAGTACACATTGATGGCTTAAGACACGAAACGAGCGGTTTGTGTGAGAAAACGAACAGTATTTATATCGTTTTTACCTCGTGTAATCACAGTGACGTCCAAGTGATCTGAATCAATTGTGCAATGTCCAATTGAACCGAACTGAATCAGTTCAATGTTACGCCGGAAGTGATCGCTTGCGTGTGACATCACTCAATATTTACACGGAGATTTCGGAAGTTTTACCTTTTACTAAACATATTTACATATACCGAAATCATCTTCCATTGCGGTTTCCCGTATATCTAAATATGTTTAGTGAAAGGTAAAACTTCCGAAATCTCTGTATAAACAAAGAGTGACGTAGGTGCGCAAGCGATCACTTCCGGCGCATGCGCAGACCGAAGCGCCCGTGCCGTCAGATCATTTTGTCATGGCTATGATTACAAGAGGTAAAAACGATATAAATGCTGTTCGTTTTCTCACACAAACCGCTCGTTTCGTGTCTTAGGCCATCAATGTGTACTTACATTTACGAGTCATTAAATCATGTTTAATTTTGACTTCTCTGTGCATGCTCTTTGAGGTGAACCGATTGAGGACCCCCTTCACCTCCAGTTTATGACTGACAGACAACAACGGTTTGACCAAAAAATGTCAAAATTGAAAATGCTGTGGAAACAAAGATACCTACATCTTGGATGCCCTTGAAGTAAGCTAAAACATACCAAAAATTTATTTCAAAGTGAACTATCCCTTTAACAAAGGGATAAGTCAACTAGTTGTCCAACAAATGGCTACATTGACTAGTTTATGAATCTTTAAATTCAATGCTGCTACAGACAGACACCTTCATGTTTTAAAATAGGTCAAGCTAAAAATAGTCCAACTGGAAAAACAAAAGGAGTAAGTATTCAAAATCAACTATAGTTGGTATCTTCCGATTAGTCAATGAGTAATTCAGGCAATCATGTGCATTAGGTGTATTCTAGGGCAGGCCATGTGTGTGAGGCCGCGTTGAGATGAGACACTGAAATAGTCATCTCCGATGTCACTATGATTCAGCTTCATCTCCTGAAGTTATTTCAGCTGCTTTCAGTCAAAACGCTTATTCTCACAGGCCTGGTTATTTTTGGCTGCCCCTGTTTTTCTAAAACTGCACTCTCATTCACACATGCGCAACTTTCTCGCTAACAAAAATAACCATAACCTCTCTTAGTTCTTCAAAAAGAGGAGAGAGAGGAGAGAGTTAGTAAAACTCTTCCATTCTCGTTCATGTTAGGATGTTTATGGGGCACGTCGGGCCACTTCAGTTTGCAACAACGTAGAAAAAGAAACAAATTAAAATGTAGAAACACAAAGCCACAAAAATGTCAAGACTTTCATTCGATGCAACCAGAGTGGCCCTTGTGTGGCTGCTATCACAAACACTGCAGATTGTTTTGGAATATAAATACTCTCACCGCTGTCTCCATGTCCTGCCTGGACTGACCACAGAGGACTAGACAGCCACACATCACAACATGGCCTTTGGCCAGGCTGACAAATTTATACCATGGGCATTCATGGTGGAACAGCTCAAGTGCTTCACGCAAAGGCATCCGGCCACCCAGAGGAGTGCAAGAGTGGGTTAAAACGGGTTTTAAGAGGATAGCATGGACTTCATCAGGAGAGATTTCATCTGTGAAAGTAGTGATGTAGAGAATGTTAAGTCCACGATAAGCCCAATCTCTAAAACTTAAGTTGTTTTGTGGTAAAAACAGAGAGGTGGTGCCTTGGGATGAATCTTCCGTTGAATTCCAGTGGCAGCAAACAAAGCCCTTTTGGTTTTAGATCATCTATCCAAACGAGAATGGATTTGTTTAGATGTTGGGTGACAGATGCCACAGTTTCATTCAAACGGTAAGATGATGAAAGTTGGTGTTTGGTTGGTTTCTGCACAGCGCCGAGAAAAGCAAATAACCCACATGAACACAGAGCACAAAGAGAACATAGGCTACTATGAATGGAATGACATAGACAAACTGACATAGCCTTCCGTGAAGTTTCTAGTAATTCTGAAGACCTTGATTAACTGGTTCAGGTGTGTTAATTAGGATTAAAAGTAAACTCAGCAGTATAGTGGCCCTCAGGAAGCAGAATTTAAAGGGATACTCCACTTTTTTTTTGTAAATAGGCTCATTTTACCACTCCCCTAGAGTTAAACAGTTGAGTTTTAAAAGTTAAAAGTGGAGTGTCCCTTTAACATCCCTGTTTTATCGCAAAATAAGCATGGCAGACAAGTTCTTGAGATTTTTATTTTACCCATTTAAGTAGGCTAGAGCAACTTGAATGATTGAGTAGCTTTTTTCAAGATTGCCACCAAGTCAATAGTCTTGCTTTAGAAAGGATTTGTCATGTCATCCAAGCTCAACCAAGCTTCAAAACAACTTTGATCTGAATCTAAACCGTGAACTTAGTCTTGAGTGCAGCAAAGACACAGAGATTGTTTGTTCATCATAATAAAAGAGAAACGAGAGTGGCTGCACTTAAATACCAGAAAGGGCTGGGCCACCTCAGAACACGTCCCATTTCTAGGGTGGTGGGAAAGTCAATGCCGAGTGTTGGGTTTCGTGGGAAAATTCTTGACCTCCTACTGAACCCTACTTGCCTCCAGAGGAATCTAGACCCCTTCGTATTTCCCCTCCAATACTCTTTAAAAAACACTTCAATTGAGTCACTCCATCATATCGCAAGCAGTGTATCCTCCCACATTTCTGATGTTCCAGCCTCAGCATCTGTTCTCACCCTGTTTATCAAGTCCATATAAGGTCAGAACTCTGCGGTCTCTTTCCTCTGGTGAGTCTGGGAGCATTTGCTCTGGCCTGGAACTCTCAGAAGGCAGCATCTGTTTGTGATTGCTTGAGCCTGATTGGAGCTCTGCACTCCAGCTGTCTGAACGCATTCAGGTGTTGAATGCACTGACTAGGACTTGAAGAGGCAAAAAACAACATCGGGTGCATGAGTGCATTAATGCGATAAGGTGCACGGATCCATAGTCATGCAGGTAATCTAATGAACTGCATAAGAAGCTGAACTGGTCAGGTAGGTAAGCAGAGTTCCACTCGAATGGCGAACTTTGATCATTCAAAAAAGGTTTCTAATTCCAGGTCCAAGGTAAGGACAAGAAATCAGACCCCAGAAGCCTCCTTCATGACTTCTCCACATCACATTTGGCTGCAAGGCAGTGGAGGATAATGTGGCTGGAGATAAAGGGTCGAAGTTAAGGGAAGTAAGAGAACAGCAAGACTAATGTGTGATATGATCTGGGAAAACCCACCACATGGAGAAATTTGATTACATATGAAAGCTGGTATCAAGCCCTTTCCAAATCGTTTTTCATTTTGTTCATAGATTGTTGGTAGCAAAAGTTATGTTGTTTGTTACTGTTATTTGTTACCGTCCCGCTAACAATTTTGGCAATCTTTTTTATTGCCTTTTTCATTTCACATAGTTTAGTTATCATCATAAATTAGGTATTAGGCATTTAAAAGCTTACAAACTCAAAATTCATCCTGTGATTCCATTATGACATAATTTAGGGCACTGACGCCCCGAGGAATTAGCAGATTGAGGCGAGCAAGATCATTTAAATAAGCAGCTATTTAAGACTCCGTTGATCTCTTGTTCTCCTCCATCTCAAGATCATGTTATAAAACTGTGTGTCGTTACAGTTTAAACAGGATTGGTGCACTGATACACCTTCACTGTACATGTTATGTGGTTTATTTTGAAAGGTAAACTATCTTTGTAGTGTTAAGGGACGGACAGGTATAGGCGATTTTTTGCACCTCCTCCAGGCTTTATGGCGCTTTTCCACTACACAGTACCAGCTCGACTTGACTCGCCTTTTCACCGTGTAAGTTGTACCTGTTCCTGCTTTTCGGGAACTTTTTAGTACCACCTCCAGCGAGGTTCTGAGCGAGCTAAAATTTCATGTGAAAACAATGCAGACCGCTGATTGGTCGGAGAGAATCGTCACTATTCACTGCGTCATCATTACACGCGCCAGATGGAGTATCCAGAATATCCCCGCTATTTTTAATAGTTTGGCAAGAGATAGTTATTAAACTTACTACTATTATTATGGCAGCTCGGAAGAATACGCCGTGGTCAAACGAGGAGGTACAGACTTTCCTTTGTTTGGTTGCCGAAGAGAAGATCCAACAAGAGATTGATAGGGCAACGAGGAACGAAAGGCGGCGCTATGACGACGGGTACTATTTGTGGCGGTACTGTCTGCAATGGAAAACGGAACGAAAAGCGAGCCGAGGCGAGCTGAGTCGAGTCAAGCTGGTACTGGTAATGGAAAAGCGCCATTGAAGAAATGGTCGCACCAAAGAAAGAGTCACTTGCTTGCCACTATAAATCGCAATTTTTCTGCATTAAACAAGGGAATTTTGACAAAACAATTTTCAGAGATAAGAGACAAGATGTTATAGAATAACAATTACATGGAAAAAATTTACCAAAAAAAAAGACATTCAAACTATTTTTTGATCTTTCTGAAAACGTCCCAGCGCAACATCTGATGGGTTTTCCCAGATCGTATCACATATAGAGTAGGAATGTCATGGTGAGAAAACTTTCAGAGCAGAGCAGACGCTCTCAGTTTATAACTTTAGCGCCCGTTGTCCAACTGAACTATACAGTATTTATATATACATTAAAAAAAAAAAACGACAATGAGGGCAATACCATGGTGGGCAAAGAATGAAATCACTGTATGTAACCAGACTACTGCAGCAAGCCTAATTTATAGACAATGGTAGATTAAGCAAAGACCAGAGGATCAGTATCAAGAGTTAAAGGTCAGGCCATACCTGAACAGTCTTTTTGATCCTCTGAGATGGGCCAGGGTAGTCTTTGGAGTACAGGTCTGTCAGAAAGAGGGAATTGATGAGCGTGGATTTGCCCAGTCCAGACTCACCTAGAAAAGAGGCAAACAAAAATTAAGTTGCCATGCTCAACTGGTGCCATGAAATGCACTAACATAAGCAAAAAGTGGGAGAGGGATGAAATGACACATGCAAGAGACATCCATACTTAAAAACAGGAGGTGATGATTATGAGATTCTTCACAGATCCTCACAAGCTTTCTCACATTCATCCACCCACACAGAAACACACAATTAGTTTGTTGTTTTTGAGCCAACCAATGGCACATGTGGGACCCTGGCCAGAAATTCAATAGTTTCTTCCTGAGGACAGAAATCGAAAGACAGCGGATTCATGGGTATTTGGGAACATGTTGTGGACAAAAAGGAAGAATGAGAGAAGGAGAAAGCTATTTTATTCTGAATGACTAAAACAGACTTTCTGAACAATTCCACACTTCTCTTTACAACTGATGAGCATGAGGCAGTGGCATTTTTGAACATCTCTTGAGTTGGGGGAAGGGAATACTTGGCCTCATCTGGCAGAGCACAGCAGACCACCAATGCATCACTGAAGAGTACACCCTCTTCACCCACTCAAATAATACACATTCTCACTCAACATTTCTGACACAAGCAAGATCCTTCTCTCAATAAACAATCTTCCCACTAAGAGTCCTCAGCGCCTGAGCTTCCAATTCTTATCTTATTCATTTACCACATGGGAGAGCAAACAGGCCTGAAAATGCCAGTCTCAGGCCCTGTTTATACGAGAACGCTCGTGGGTGAAAACGTAAAAATATTTTATCAGATGTGCCTTTCGTTTACACGCCGATGGTGATTTTGGGGCTTAAAAACGCAAAAAAGTGAAACCACCCTCCAGAGTGGAAATCTTAAAAACACTCCACCGCCACGTTCCCGTCTAAAGGGTAAAAACGCGAAAGTCAGCTAGACAGGGAAGGTTGTACGCAGTCGCGGACTTGGTGGTGTTGTGTGGCAGTGCTCCATATTGCCACCTAGCCGCCTGGAGTGCACACTACATCGAATTTCACACATTTTTGCGTCACCATATGCACGCAGATTTCCCACCCATAATGCTCATCTAAAACGCAGACTAAAAAGTGATAACGCAACGCCACTTTTCCGTGTAAACATAGCCTCATTGCTTATAATGTCACAAACATGGACTACACCTTCTGTAAGATGAAACCAAACACAAAATCTTGACAATTCAAAGACAGTTATCTAGATCACAGAAGCTTGATTGTATGCATTAAGTAATACTATTAAGTCATAATTTTGTTGTAAATTAATCGTTAAATTGTTGTGTTTAAGCTTATGATGTAATGCAATTTAGAAAGTAACAAAATGCAGTTAAATTGGAAAATGAGACCCAGATGACCCAATGCCCTCATGATATCAGTGCCTAACCCTCAATCCTGACTCCCCTCCCTCTTTTTGCCAAAGCAGGAGCAGTTCCCAGTGCGTCCTATGGAGCCGAAACATCTGCACAGACACGCATCAAGATTCTCCGTGCTATGCCAGAGATAACACACAGACACCAAACCCACCCTCTGTCTGTTAAGTAAATTTACTCCTCCATGCCCCAGGCTACGTGGACTTACCTAAACAAGACAGAGTGACTGGACTGTGAGAGCATCTATGCGTTTTTGTGGGGGTGGGGTGGGAGGACATCAGAGACCAGTGGAAGAGAAGTAAAGGGGGAGGAGGAAAGACAGATAAATAGAGACAGAGTGTTGTTTTATCGGTCTGCACTTACACTGGCATTTTAATGGAAGCCATGTACCAACACACAAGAAAGACCAACGGGAAAAAGCATCTTCTCTTCTGCTATTATATGCAGTTAGATATAGCCAAAAACAAAGACAAAAATATATTTTGCGAATAGAGTTCATAGAGAATTTTTAGAATAGATCATAAAACAACTTTTCATAATAATATTTACTACTTTTTTACTATTATTGTAATTTAATTTTGATTACATAACCACCACACATAAAATGTTTGTGAAAACATACCCAAAATTCATTACAAATTGAATTGCCCAAACCATTTTCAGAGGTTAGCTTTCAAGCAGGATGCGTCTATGAAATCAAGATGCCACTGCGTTAACGGGTCGGGTGAGAATGAGTAGATTAGCAAGCGTCTCCAGCTCCAGCTATCTCTAAAGCCCTGTTTCTCCCGCTCTTTCCCTTACACCCCCTCAGGGTAAAGCCAGAACCAATTAGCCTCATCCCCTCTTTTAATTAAATATCGGCCCACATGATCTCTGAAAACAAGACACTTCAGTCACAGCAAGGATCCAGGTCTAGTTCACAGTTGGCTGACCTTTATCAGACCCATGGATGAAAGGAGCTAACTCGCCTCCCCTTCTCATTTTGGTCCCTCTATCATCCGTCTTTTACTACTACAGCACATGTGCCTCTCCAGCAGAGACAAACAGAGACACTGGAAAAACCATTAAATAGAGGAAAAAGGTATATAGTTGTGCTAATAGACTGGCACAACCACATGTGGATAAATAGACCCTATTTCCACTGGTTTTACATTGAACTAGACCCAGAGATGCTACCAGGGGAACAGACACTTCCAAATTAAAAGCGCATGCTAGCATCACTTCCTGCCCCGGTTTGACACAGTTAGCACTTAGCTTGAAAAACTGGGGCTTTTTCTGATCTCATATTTAGAGATCATATTTTTTTAAAAATGTATTTTCTACTTTTTACTACTACCCTTAATGGATGGGTGGGTTGGAGGACTGGGATAAATGGACAAACTTTCTAGGAGATTCCACACATTTTTCTTGACTTTCATCTATTTACCCCTTCCTGTCATCATGCTATGGGCCAGAAAGCACCCCAGGGCCCATTACTGGGCTCAAATATCCTGACAATCCTCCACCCCTTTCCACTGCCCTGCCCCCATCTAATCCCAGCCATCCCTTTTCTTCCTCACTCTTTTTCCCTCATAAAAGGGGCTCTAGCACCACTGCCATAATGTTGCTTAACTCTTTAACAAACGGATAGCTGACAGAGAGCAAAAGAGAGGCCCACTACCTCTAAACAATGGGCAAACTATGATCATTTTAACTAATTACAATAAACTAGAGCTTTAGAAAACACTCAGATCAAATATTTGCTACATTTTAAAGTAGTTATTGATTTTAAAGACTGTGAGAATGCAAGTATGATAGTAAGTGTGTGTTTAACTGGTTTGCAGAGAGGGGCTCCTGTAATGATAAGATCCATTGTTCGGCAACAAAGGTCAGAGTTCATCTCCGAACAGCCCGAGATAACAATCAGCAATGCTCTGTAAAAAACTGCCATGAACACACACACACAAGTCACTTCAACTGGAAAATCAATCTGTCCTACATAGAAAATAAGATCTATGAGGTGGATAGATTACACACTGATACACACACAATCAACATACACACTCAATATCATGTCAACGAACGGATCTCCAAAATATCTGCCTAGAAGTTTCCAGAAGACCTAGCTTGTTCAAGTGTGTTTAACTTGGGTTGGAGCAAAACTCTGCAGGACAGTGGCCCTCTAGGAACTGAGTTTGACACCCCTGTTTAAGGGTACGTCCCTAGTTTAGTAGGCAGGGCACTGATCTGGGAGTCCTCTATTATAAGGGCTGACTCGATTGTAAAACCCATCCAGTCCACTGGAATGTTCACTCCCTAAAAAAAAAATCCCACAATGCACTTCAAAAAACAGGGACCATCGATGCTCACCACGCTCCCTTACAGTGTGTTACGTCACATTTCTGAAGCAAGGAACAAGAGAACAGTCTAATGAAAAAAGAACAAACTTAAAATATTCGCATATTTGACTTGAATGAAACTTTAAAAGTACGTTTGTTTGAAAACCCATGCCAGTGTTTGTTTGGGCATTGGCGGATGCATTAGCATGTGTTGGCTAAGATCTTCTGAACGGCTTAGCTCCATGACCAGGTTGTTAGATGACCTGTTGGCAGGCCAGAGAGGGGAAGCTTTGGCTTCATAATCCAGGGATTAAATATCCTCCATGTGTGTGTCCGTGTTTCAGCCAGGGGCCTTTTAAATGGACCTACAGCATAGTAACGTACGAGAAATATGAATGACATGGAATTCAACAACATGTCATGTCTGAAGACTTCAGCTACCGATTGGAAAAATCATCACTTTAAAACATCTCAAGTTTTGTCCAAACACAGCTGTCGGAGTTGTTGTTGTAGTAAAGGAATGCAAACTGCGTAATTAACGAAAATATGTGTGAAACTGTTACCATATTTTTCTCTTCGTTGCTTGTACAGGTGTGAATAGCTTGAAAAGCGGCTGTTAAAAGAGACTTTGTACAAAGACAACCATATTTTAAACAAGCCACTAACAAGCCTTCGATAACTCGATCTGAAAAACGAAGCACACATTTTCACATTTTCCAACGCTTTCTCCCTGAAGAAACATTTTGCCAGCTGGAGTGAGAGGGAAAGCTCAAGAAAGGAAATGCTTGTGGAAAAAAAACACAAGGGAGAGAGCGAGAGAAAAGACAGGAAACAGATTTTTTCCTCCCTGAAATTTTGGAGGGAAAATTGGAGTCCACAGCCAAAGCCCTGTAGAGTGTGTCAGGATGAGTGACAAGAGAACAAGACGACAGTTTTGTTCTTTAAAAGGCCATTGGACGTGCCCGAGGACAGTATTAAGAATACCCAGCAAGCCCCTATTACATTTATTAGACACTGACTACATTACAGCAAATTTCAGCCCAGTCTGAGGAAGATGTTTAATGTTATGGAGACAATCTGTGGAGGTGGAATCTTGCTTCTGAGGGCAAATGTGGCGGGAGAGCATTTTAATATTAGTGAAATCAAAACACTGTTAATAGAAAGACAAATATTAATACTTACTAAATTTGCAGTGCTATTATATAGTGTAAAATACACTACCATTCAAATGTACTGAGTCAGTAACCTTTTTATTTTAAGTAAATTAATACTTTTATTCAGCAAGGAGGAATCAAATCAAGTGACATGATTCGAGTAAAGACATTTACATGTTACAAAAGATACACATTTCAAATAAACGCTGTATCTTTCAAACAACATTAAATCCTCGATTTTCACCACAGGGGGACTTTTAAACTTGCCGTGCTGACCAACAGAAAGCTACTTGGTTTGAAATGTGTTGTGTGTGAGCAGTGGCAAATACAAAGCAGCCCTATTGACAAGACCTTTTTTTTACCTGAACAATACTGCTGAAATATTGAGCAATGTACAGTACGATACAGCATACAGCAATAAAAAAAAAAAATCTGCGATGGAATTTGTAGTTTTGGCCTACCAGTAAAGCGGGCAACATTTAGGTAGCCCCGCCCACGCTGAAATATTATTGGACGACTCATACATATTAAAAAAGAACAAATTATATGACAAACATCACTAAGACAGTTGTAAAAATCAAAAGAAAAACTATGAAAATATATGATTTCACAAGTAAACAGACAAATTGCTTGTTGCTGGAAATTCATTGGAGTAAGGAATCTTGTTTTTACAAATATACACAAAATATATTTAAAAATTAATATTCTTAATATAGGCCACAGATGATAATGAAGGCAACAAAACTAGTTCTCTACAAAGACTAGTGCGGCTTATACCAGCACAAGCATCTCAATAGTTCGATTAACCCTAGACAACAAGCCAACAAACAGACATAGGGAATGAATGAGAAACAAAGACAGAATGAGTAACAACTTGGAAGAGGAATAGAGGAAGAGAGAACTAAAGAGATTATTTTGCACCAGATCTGGGAAGCAAACCCTCTGCAAGCGCTAACAGACACACAGACACACACACACCCCGCTTACTATGGTGAGGCGGCGCTCCACCACAGTTATGTCACCGAGATCCATATTTCCAATATAGCTTTAGTCACAGCATCCAAACCACAGAGAGAGCTTGTGATAATGACAATAATATTGATCATCCAAATTCTCATCATCTATCTACTCTTTATGTGGGAATAAAGTCATTCTTTATCTAAAGCCACAGACTATTTGCTTAAAGTGAAAAAACTAAACACCAAAAGCTTATTTTGTGTCATTCTAGTATTTTCAAATGACCATGATTATATAGTAAATAACAGACAACTTCTATAAAACTTCAGAAGTTAATATACATTAAACTAATTTTACAACCCTAAACACAAGGCGTGCAATGTCTAATTTAACTAAGCCTGTCAACCCTGTTAGTGTTTCCTGAACGACCATTTCCTGAATGTTTCCTGAAGGCATAATTACTGTAAACAATATTAATATAGCTGGAAATGGCACTATGTTTGTTTTTGGAGTCCCGCCGCACATAACATGGATGGACAAAAAAAATAAATATCGTGGTAATATTCGTTCACTCGTTTTAGTTAAATCGTGGCCATGTCCAGATTCATTCTCTTGCATTGATTTAACTGAAGCAAGGGAATTTGTCGACAAATATTTTTCCCCACGTCCAGTGTGGGGCTCAAAACAATACGATTAACACACTTTTTATCTGATATGTCCAAAAAAAAAATCACTTCATCAAACTAGAAGAGGCCCCCATTTCACAGAACGCAATCTCAGAGGTGAGCAAAAGAATTTTGCGACTTACCGACAACCATGAGTGTGAACTCAAACCCCCTCTTCACGGACTTCCTGTACACCTGGTTGGGGAGGTTGGCGAAGCCGACATAACCCTCCAGATTCCTCTGCTGGAAGAAAACACAGCTTTACTCCACATTCCACTGATTAAAGAGCAGAACGGCTCCTCCATTACTGTTATCCCTCTCAAAACAGAACTCAAGAAGACTTCAGAGGAAAAATATTAAAGGCTAGGCTAATATTAACATTAGTTACAGTGGATAATCCCTTAGCACAGTCAAGCTCTTAAACTAACATGCAGGGATACCACAACGAAGGATCACATGGAGTTTTGCTAATTTGAGGATGAGTAAACAGACCTGCGTTAAGCACGTATGAAAGTAACTGCAAAACTGCTTGCCTAAACACAACTTTTGGAAACCAAGAGGCTGGGGAAGGGAGGACACATGGGGTCTCATGACTGACAAACGCTCATTTACGTTTCGTATCAAATCCATCATGAACTCAATGTCGTCATGGAGGCAGTGTATTTCGCTCCAGATCACAGCCAGCGCCTTGTCCAGATGCAAGTTCTCCTTCACAAGCTTCTCCATCCCTTTCTCTCCGTCGCTTTCCTTCTCTGGTAATCTCATGCT
Source organism: Pimephales promelas (assembly GCF_988280905.1). Lineage (NCBI taxonomy): Eukaryota > Metazoa > Chordata > Actinopteri > Cypriniformes > Leuciscidae > Pimephales > Pimephales promelas. Next base: position 15,284,555 of record NC_142793.1, read on the forward strand.
CTCGGAAGCACAGCGCTGAAGCACACGCTAGGCGAGGCAAACACAATTGATCGCTGTGCTTTGGCTCCGCTGAGCTTCTCACGCATGGTAGGCCAATGGAAAACTAACTAGTAGGGGCCATGCTGATCATTTAGAGAGGCAGATAGTTTGAACGGGGAGGGCTACGATCACCAAGTTAACTCTTTTTGGCCTGGATGAATGACCGTGGCCACAAATGTATTTATTAGAACTAAGCCAATAGACTACTTGGGAAACAGTGGATGCCATGCCACAAAATTCACTCACAGCATTTAAAAGGATTGATTTTATATTTTCATTTAAACAAAATATATTATATGATTATATAGAAGAGTAGGTTGGCCAATGGCCGATATAAGGCTGATAAATATGACACCATTTAATATTACACTATTTCGTTCAGATAACATGCATTACAAAAAAAGAAATGAAGATTTGTTTTACATACAGTATTAAAGGCGCACTTGGCAACAATTTCAACTTAATAAAACCGTTTAGAAATCATTTGAATGTTTCAATAACCTGTTCTGGAGAGAATGGTGGCTTTCCCCGATCCCTCCAGCATTCCCAGGCGGAAAACCAAACTTGCAACATGAGGACTAACGTCCCGGTAAGTTGGAAATAGAAGTCTTGTGAGAAGCGAGAACGAGCGAGAAACACAAACTGCTTTATGGCAATTCGGCATAATTCTATGATAATGTGTATGATGTATGATAGAGTTGGCCGGCTCCGATAATAACACATGAGCAGCGGTAGAAAGGGGGAGGAAGGCGCCGCAAGTGAGTTTCTTTATGACAGTGTTGTGAAATATACGCCGCTCAGCTGTAGGGGGCGCTGATGAGAAAACACGCGACAACAAATGTGGAAATCAGCGAAGAGGTGACTAGAGTTGCCAAGTGCCCCTTTAACTAATTTAGAAACAATCAATTGTAAAATGAATTAATATAAAAAGTAAATCTATAAAATAAACATTTTTTTAGCAAGATCTTGTATCTCTAAGCCTATTATAATATTTTTCACAAATTAAGAAATAGTTTAAAAACATGAATAAAAAGTAAGTAAACACTGTATCCAACCACTTAGTAAACTGGTAAAGTTGTCTTAGGGCTGTCAAAATAAGAGTCCTGTAAATGTCCAAATAAAAGCTGCTTATAGTTTACAGCTAGAAAAATGTATCAGTCGATGTTGATGATTTAAAAATACTAAATAACTATTATATTTTTGCATTTTTAGAGGTTATCAGCCATAACATAATTAATAATCAAATATGCATCAGTAATCATCAGCCATAATTTTAATTTTGGTGAAAAATCATACAGCTTTGGAACGAGATGCATACATAAACAATGACAGATTTGTTTTGTGTGAACTATCCCTTTAAATAACAATATATCAAAATGGATTTGATACTAAACCTCTGTCAGTTTTTGGACACTTGCATCCCAAACTGTGACTATCTTCTTCAAATGTATACTATATAATTCATACACCAGTCTATAAATAGCCATGCTCTGTGAACAGCTCAGGGCATTTTCCATGCTTTCGCACTTGAAGCGCTCTTGCGTAACTGTAAGATTGATGTCATGCCCCAACATGGCAAACAACACAACATCTGACCAGAAGAGTGAATCAAATCATTGATTATTGAACTACTATCCCTCCATGTTAGCATCCACATTAGGTTGGAGGATACATTTCATTATTGAACCTCTATCCATGTTAGCATCCACATTAGATTGAAGGATACATATAATTATTGAACATCTATCCATGTTAGCATCCATATTAGATTGAAGGATGCATATAGTGTAGGTGGGAAAAACGTGTGGGTGTTCACAAGCTTAATATTCAGAATAGGTTTAACATTTGTGCAATTCATTCATCCTTTGAAGGAAGTAACATGATATGAGGACCATAAATATTGGAGTATTAAAATGTATAAACATCAAAGCACTAAAACATCACCTGGCATCTAAAATGATGCTAGGCCTTTTCGTAGCTAACTTCACTTTCCTGAGCACTTATTTTTAGACAAATGATCCCATGTTGATTTTAAGTAGATTTATGAAGTCAGTTTCCTTCAAGTTCACACAGAAAAGATCATGATATATGCTCAGTGACAGTTTTTGGCTGCTCTTCACTCCATCTAAGCCTATTGAAATGCATCTCACTGCTCTCCACAAGAGAGCTGGGCATCCCACTTAGAGCCTGTCATTCTCATTTGCTTCTCCAAACAGCTATTAACACACAACAGCCCTACTATTTACTCTATAAAAAACACATTTGTATGAGTTTTGAATCAAGATCGCATGTCTTGAGGTCAATGAAAATGGAAATCAACATAGTATTTTAACATGTGTATGGTCTGACACAACAGCAATTTAGGTACGCTTTTAAAATTGGTGATTCACACCTTCACAAACGCCTAGAGCATGGCATGGCAAAATGGATATTGTTTTTGACCTCATCATGTTTAATGATGTAGTAAGATATTGTGTACTTAAAATGTAGATTCTGAAGAGGTTGCTTCTTAGTTCTTGCATGGTTTGGATGAAAGTACAATGTTTTTGTTTTGTTTTGCATGAGCTAAAGCTAATGTGGCATAATTTACTTTAACAATAATACACAAGAACCATAGAGCTTTTGATCAAGAAAACACAGATTATGGTAAGCTATTTTAACATTTAGTTCTATAAAACAAATAGTATCTGTTTTTTACATTAACGGTACTTATTTTTAATTACTTAAAAGTAATTAAGAGTAACTACAATTGTTTTCATAAATTAGTACCAGATATAATGTTATTCCTTTACCTTATTAATTGTTTCCCATTAAATTATATGGGGATCTGTGGTAAACATATCAGCTATTCGCTGCCAACTAGAAAACATTCCAACTGTTGTTGTGAATAATCCCTTTTTTACTAGTACAAACTAATTGTTGATACATTAACCAAAAATCACCAGCGATATGTTACCTGTATAGTGTACACTATTTGTATAGTGATACACAGTAAATTAATCAAATGAGATTGAATGATAGATTACTAGTAGCTAACTGAATATTGGATAACATAACATTGGCAAATGTATGAGTGTCCATTGAATTGGTGAAATTAATTTTTATCAAAAATAGATGCTAGTTAGTTTTAAGTAGCCTAATAAATGTGAATACGGCTTGCCACAACACACAGATGATTATTAAGGGACAGTAACACTAGGAATCAATTGGCCCACCACCATGCAAGTCCACGAACCAATGAAACAGATGTGGTTTAAATGTATTTTCTGGACAGATTTAGATACATTAATGAATATTGTACTCACTGCAACGCTGGAAACAGCTGAGTCGGGTCTCTCGATCATCGTCCTGTGACAACACCCACTCTGAATCCCAATAGATCAGGCATAAAAAGATGAGTCGACTCAGAAAGTGTCGAGTGCAGAAGCGATGATGAACCCTTACGGTTGCTTCTGAATTGGACTAAATAAATTGAATTTTATAGGACGTAAACGTGCACAGAACAAAAACAAGCATGCGAGCATCGGCCGGGGGAAAAATGTTACAATGCTGCGAGCATGAAAGGCGATTGTCCTCCTCCTAGAGAATTCAACCCCTATTGGTCCGCGACTGGCCGCTTGTAGTGATGTCATAGAATTCCGCCCACTCCCGCATTTCATTGGCTCAATGGACTTAACAATGAATTGTGGTATTTGTAGTGGCTGGCACGTGGACGCAGATGAAAAATGCGGCAGATGTGTGCACAATACTTCAAAACAAATGAAAGTATTTTAAAAACAAATTATGTCTGCATCGAGATATCAAACATGAAAAGAAAAAAATGGGAAATACTTTTAATTTTCAACAGACACGGGAGAGCATGTTATGAGGCATTTGCGGTCTGTAATGATGTACATGTGCCCTCTAGTGAAATAGCCTATGTTCGCTGAATAATTTTCACATAGACAGCTAAAATATGTTAAGTTAATGATATATTTTAAAATGGAGCCTAAAATAGACACTCACCAGCTGAGGTAAGATGCAGAGCACAGCATCAGAAACATTAATAACGTCTTTGTGAAGATCTTCATTCTACAGGTAGCCTATATCGTAACACAGGTAGGCTATATGATAGGCTACACCTCAACCGAAGAATGTGTGGTGATTTGCCAGCAGACATAGAGATAGCCTAGTGAATTAGATTTTGAGAAGCTTGTTGATTTAACACAAATTTGTCTCTGAACCCTCTTCCTCTTAATTTGGTATTGTTGAAAACTAAAATTGCATTAAGCTGCTAGCATTTCACACAGGAAATAGCATATTTATGTCTTCTTCATAGGCGCCTTAAAATTGGCCTTGTGCTCTGCTGGCGAACCAGACTACTGTTCATTCCTAAGCGTCTGTTTGGATCATGAAAGTAAAAATACATGCTCTTGGAATTCCTTTTATCATAACTAAAACATTTGGCAATTCTAGAAACACTTTGGCTGAGAACTGTGCGGGTATTTACATTAAAAACCAGATGACAGACTTTTACCCTTGATATATATTATTTATGTCATCTAGTTTATGAGCTGCTGGAAAAGGGTAGGCTACAGGGTGGAGTAAACATTTTTTAGTAAGTTCATTTTTTTTAACGGAAAATTGAAATGATGTCTATTTTTTATCCTCTCAATAGTTTGGAAGCTATAGTTTCTCTCGTGAATGTAGCGGGTCGTCTTTGCCTGTGGTTGCACGGTGTTAACTTTTGTGAAAATGCAGCCAATGAGAATGTGTTTCAATATCAGTGTGTGTCCTCACAGCACCTCAAACTAAGACATCAGCCAAGTTAACAGGTATCAAAATAGAGTATACTAGTATTGAGCATGGTGAATGTGAGAACTTCTTATTAGAGCAACATTCCAATCAACCTATCAGATTTGAGGGATTGGTTTACTGTTAAGTTTTGGCTTACAACCAGGGTTAGGGGCTTCTACACCATTCTTAATCACCTATTTCATGTTTTTACGGATAAGTTGTGGATAGAGTTAGATTTAGGGATTGGGCTAGGACTGTTTTGGGGGGAGTGAATTTAGCCTCAAAACATTTAGCCTCCAAACATTCTCTGATCTATATGTCCCCAACTAGAATTGCCCCAGTGAATCTCGGACATTTCCACCAGTATATATAGACGTCTGGTGAAATGATCAGTCTGTAGTTTAATGATAAAAGTCTACATGTGCCCTCTAGTGAAATATTCCAATAGTTGTAATGTGTCCTACTCATAATAATTATAGGATATTTAAGTATTTTAGGTTACAGTTAAAATGTTTAATGAACTTTTGTTCATAGTTTTGTTCATAATTGTTTTGTTTTTTTAGTAAATACTAGTAAACTAACTGACAAAATCTAATAAAACTGTCAAGTTACCTAAACTGTTAAGTAATGGTACACAAAGGCAGATACTTAAGCAATAGACAATAAAACAAAGGAAATCTTAACATTTGATGTGCAATAGCTTTATTAACATTAATAAGTATAATACCAATAATTTAAAGTTAATATCAGACCAATAAGTTATTTATTCCCATATTATTGACATAACACATTCGAATAGTATACAATACAACTCTATTGCAATACAATATTGCTGTTTTTTTTTTTTTTTTTTACAATTTCACTCATATACAGGCATGTGTATGTGTATCTATGTAGATGTAGCTTCAAGTTTTATTTTGGTGAATCTGAAGAACTTTTCTTGTCTATGTGGTTTATGTACAGCTGGACCCACTTATTATCAGGTTTCACACAGCGATGTATCTTCTTAGTTGTTACGAACCTACAGCAGATCAGAGATGAAAACATTAAATCAGCATGTGAGTAAATACTAAATGTTAGCAATTTAAGTGTAGTCTACCACTAAACCTGAGAGGATATACTCACACAATGTAACTGTGGGGGCAACTGCTATTTGTCCAGTAATAAGACTTCAGCCGTCTCAGTGGTATTTTGGAACGGGTTTCTTCAAAGCAGCAGACACCGTTTGCAGACTCAACTGCCTGAGGACCTGAAAAAATGAATGATTCACCAGTAAAATATGATTCAACACGTTTTTAAGCAGTATGATAACTAAAAAAAAACAGTTTAATATAGTTTAAATTAGTTTCCTCTGGAAAAGTTTTAATCTAGAGCCTGAAACGCTTTACTTATGAAAGAGAAAAAAGCGGTCAGAAGCAGACACTCACCAGCTGAAGTAAGTTGCACAGCACAACACAGCAGCAGAAGCAGTAACGAAACCTTCAGGAGGATCATCATTCTCAAGTTGTGATAAACCACATGAGAGGGTGAGAGAACTTCTAGCATTCCTTTATATAGAGACCGTGAATTAGTTTCTGTATTGAAAGAAAATCCCCAATATGTTGATTCTAGTGACGCAGCCTTTTCTAAGTACAACACTGTCTCTGAACCCTCTTCCTGTGCTAATAATACATATGAGTCACTCCAACTTCACGTAAATACCCTACTTAAATTCAAATGACCTCCTACAGGCTGCACTTCTGAAATATACAGTACCATGTACAGTATCAATAAAAGTTTCCAGATTTATTGGTGAGAAAAATAATTAATTTACAGCCAAATTCATTCCTTATTCAATGTGTTTCTCACAACAGATTTCCTCTCCGAACTGTATAATTTTTTTTTTTTTTTTTTTTTTTTTTTTTGGCTTTTAACACCAGGAGTTGACTTTTGTTTTTATGGTTTTGCAGTCTGTGGTTTGTTTTGTGTTATGTTGCATGTGATGTGTTGTCCTTGTATATTTGCCTATTCTTGTGTGCAGCACTTTGGTCTACTTCGGTCGTTGTAAAGTGCTTTATAAATAAAGTTTGTTGTTGTTGTTGTTGTTGTTGTATAATGAGTGCCTCAAGGTTGCATTAGTTTATTATGGTTTGTGACTGCTTTCTAATCATCATCAGCTACATCCACAGAAAATTCACAATGTGGAAATAAATCGGACCTCATCCTAAAAGTATTTTTGGTATGATCTGTGATAGTCCTCTCATATAGAATTTATCTTCTAATCTAAAATCGAATAAGCGTTTTGTATTGCAGTACGACCTGGTTTAATAGCTTGTCTGTAAACCTAAATATTGGTGTATGTTTGTATTCAAAATGATTCAATTGATTAAAGAGTTTGATTTATTTAATTAGTCCTTTGAATGAATCTTATTAATCTCTTCTATTCCAGTCATTGATTGCTATTCATTTAATCAGCATTTATATTTCTTGTTGCTGATGTTATTGATTTCTTTAATCATTTATATATTTTCTATATGCTCTGATGTGTTTGATTATTTCCAAATGAAATATGCTTGGTGTCTCTTCTTTGCTGTAAGATCGAGTGGGTCATTTTAGACCCTTAGATTTGATTGGTGATGTACATTTGTCTCAAAATATAGATACAGTTCCATCTCTGCAGACGACATGTGATATTCTCTTAAAGGTGTCAAAACTGCCCCTTGTCTATTTTCGTCTCTTTGCAACTGTAACATTAAACCAGTCATGCCAACCTATACACCAACAGTTTGACCTTTTCTTATCAAATCACATGTTTAGAAAGATGTACATTTCCTGCATAGGCCTATCTATTTTTTACTCTTATTTTGTTCTTCACTTCTGCTTCTCTTCTACCTCTCCTTTTATTCTGCAAATAACTTCTTTTGGGTTCTTCTTCCTCTATTCTGATCTCATTCTTCATCTATTAGATAAAATATTTTAGGTTTAAACAAAATTTGGATCTATTTTTATCATTTTCATATGCTTAATTTATTTTATAATTTACATTTTTACTTAGTAAATTTGATATTCCTTGTTCAAATTTGATCTCTGACATAATCATTACTTATACACTAAAGGATTATAGGAACACCTTTTCAATTTCTCATTAATGCAAATCAAATCAACGTGTCGGTGAGCACATAATTACAGATTTTTGTATTTTGATTGCACTTTCATTTTAAAGGGCCAATGTTTTGAGAAAAACTTTTTGTATTGTACTGAGTATGAGAGAGGATACTGTAACCGATATTCAAGTAAATGCACTTCTGAGTATCATCAATGATATGAGCTGTTTCCGTTCCTCATCCTCTTTCTACTTCTGTTTTATTTCTCCTCAGTGTTATAAAAAACGCTTTCTTCAAGTTGGCATACTCAGCATTGTCTGCAGGGGCAAATATTCTGAGAAAGAGAGATGTACAGGATGTCCACCAGAGGTTCATGTGTTATTTCTATTTATTTTTTCTTCATCAGTAGTTTGCAAGCGAACATAAAGTTTCTCCTTTGCGAGCCAATGCAAAAGCATTTAAATATAGTTTTTCCTCCCATCTCATATTTTTTTCCATCACCATGTCCCTTTTATGACCCCTGTACTTTTCTAGTTTACTAACTAGAGCACTTCTCTTCATAACTGTGAAAATTATATGAAAAAACAAAACATCAGAATGAGAAGAAAGAAAAAAAGTTGATTTCTTGTGAATGCGTTGGTTACATCATGTGTGTGTGTGTTTTAAAATCACCTCCTCAGCATTTACTTTCATTCATGTATTTCACTGCATGCTTCATTTTGTCAAAATTGCTGCTCTGCATTATTATATTGCACTGTATGTCTTAGACTGCAGCAACAGACTGAATATTTTGCTCATGATCTGCCTCTCAAATTAAGGGTGAAATTTAAGCACTGAGCATTAAACATCAATTGGATGATGTCGGGGGCTATACTTTACACGACACCATTTTCAACTAAAAACTGAAAACTTTGTGTTTTGGTTGTTTATATTCACAACAATGGTTTTGGGGTCCTGAAAACACAAACTTTTGAAAATTGGTTTTGAAGTGTAAGTTTTGCAAACAATACCATCCATTATCATCTTTGTGTCAAGCAGTGTTGGGTAAGTTGCTCTAAAAAAGTAATTAATTACTAGTTACTAATTACCTCTTCAACAATGTAATTAGATTACTGTACTAATTACTCTCTCTAAAAAGTATTTAATTACTTTTAATTACTAATTACTTTCAAAATCCCATATCAATCTCAACCAGCTGAATAATAGGCTACAAGGATAGACATGGATTTGTTTTTATTCTTTCAAATAAATACTCTAAAATTGCATGAATTATCCTTAAACTGAACAAGGTGAAGAAGGTTACATTATAAAAACATACTTTTTTAACATCAGACAATATATTTTGATGTTAAACCCACTATTTTTTTGTGTCTGATCTCATTACATTTCACACTTTTTCCATACATATTTTACAATAATTCATACGAATTTGTACGAGTGCGGTCGTACGATTTAGACACCTCAAAAAATGCATGAATCGCTGTGAGATCGGATTGATCCATCATCCATAATATTTAGCCTACCTCAATTACATCAGAAGTAACTGTTAAATTACAGATAAATGAAGAGTAATCCCTTTACATTTTCAAAGGAAAAGTAATTAAATTACAGTAACGAATTACTTAGTAATTAGTTACACCCAACACATGGTGTCAAGTACAAAAATGTGAATGTGTGAAAACGGTGACATCATGCGCATGCGTATTACGTATTACATGGCTCGTAGGGTTTCTTTACAAAGCGACATCGCCAGCTGCTGTACAGGCAGTATAATACTGCATTTTTAGTTGTTTTCATGGATCCGTGTGAACGGGGAGCATTTTGACAAAGTTGTCATCTGCATGACGAAATATTATTTTTCTGTAAAAAATAAAATGCAAAGGAAAATCATTTCCGTTTTTTGTACATTGTGTTGTCGTGTAAACGTTTCCTCAGAGTAACAAACCAATTACCATTACATGGTGCATATTAGATTGCAATAAAATGATTTACGATGAAGGGATGACACACAGTAAACAGTGTTTTGAATGTTTTTTTTTGTTTTTTTTGTTTTTTGTACATTTACAGTCATACAGCCTACATTTTTTTGTATGTTATGACGCATTGCTTTGTCACTGTTGTCTAGAAGCAGCTTGCTGATATGGATATGCAGGATACAGTTATTTTTATATATATTTACTCCAAATAGGCACACAGAGAGCATCTTTTCAGTATATATGTATCTTGCAGAGTAATAATTCAAAAAAGCCAGTAGCCTACTTAAATAGTTGGAACAGTCATCACAACAAGAGGATCATCGGGCCCAAATTTCTTCTGATCCCTCACACGTCTCATATTGAGTTCAACTCTTTTTAAGACTGAAAAACTCTTTGCAGAGCTGTGATAAATGTGAGGTTATTTTTTGGAGTGTATGAACAGCACGTCTTGTAATTGTTTTAAACTGAATATTTAGGCCTACGTAAAACTGTGGATGCAAAAATAATTTCTGTGAAAACTACAAATAAAGTTGTATTTGATGTATGAAATATTTATATTATTTTCTAGATTTTTTATATTTATTTACTAGATTTGTTTTGTGCTACCCATCTACTTTTACTACTGACTTTTAAATAAAAAATAAAATATGTTTAAATACCATTTAGTTAAAAAGACAGCATTAAAAACATCACAACATTATATTTATAATCATTTGTATTTTATTAAAAAGCTCCAATCACATAACTTATTTTAAAAATATGTTCATATACACATCAGAAATCGTGCTCAGATATACAACATAAAATGCAAAGTTCAAGTAGAAACAGTGTAGCTTGTTTTAGACTGGCTCTGAGTCTTTGCTGTTGTAGCAGCAGTTGTTCTCTTGTCCACTTTATCAACATGGCCGTTCACCCAGGTGGTCTCTGGATCTACACAGAACGTTTTACCTTTTAATGTCTGAAACCTGATGGGGAAAGGACAAAACAAGATTTAGATCAGAGTGTTTCTTTAATTGAGTGTCTCATTCAGATTGACTTTGCAGTTTGAAAATGAAATAATGTTTAAGATGACACTCACACAATGGCTGGTCTGGGACATTCGCTGCTGGTCCAGTAGTAAGACTTCACCTGTTTCACAGGAATCTTCACATTAATGAACTCCATACAGCAGTTTGCCACATTACCGGCTAGGGGAGCTGGAATATGGCGAGAAATAAAGCTATCACAAATCTACACATTCCCATGCAAAAACCTAATGCAACAAATGAAACTAAACCTGACAGAAATCATCTGAAAACAATTGATTTAATCTTAATCAACATTGAAAGAGTCCTCACCGCTTGAAGTCATCGGCACAGAGCAGAAGAGAACCAGGACCATCAGAAACATCAGGCTTCTCATTCTTAAAGATGTTTGTTCACAACGACAGAAAGAGTCTTGTAGAGCTGGAAGATCTCAGATCAGGTGTGTCCGTAATAACGCCTGAGCTCCTGCTTATATACATGGCAGGAGAGCAATTCTTCATAAAGACATTCATGTAAATACATTTCCGAGTAATATTGTCAGATGCAAGTTGTTTTTACCTCTTCCTTTCCTTCATCCTTTTTCTGCTTTGTCGCTCATGTAAGAAAGTGAAAAGTACTTTTCTTTTAGATTCATTGAAAACGTGTTTCAGGAAAGCAACACGGCTTCCTCTTTTCAAGTCTTCTGTGCTCAGTATTATCCTTTATGGTCCTTTTTTTTTGACAACACTAATCTGTTAGTTAATCAATGTCCTCTTGGAAACTTGTCAAACTAAAAAATTAGGTCAATTCTCATTAGAGCTCAGACTTCTTCACCTGCTTGTGTAAGCTTTTAGAGTAACAAATGTAATTATATAATATTTGAAGATGTTGAAGTCTATTAAAATTGTTCACAATACCAATCAAACTTGCTAAATTTACAGTAATAACAGTATTTCTCTCATGTTCTCCACTTCTCACCAGAGACAATTTATAATTTGGGACTGTGTGTATTGCAAAGTATTTTGGGTTGACTTTTCAAACTTTTTTTTTTTTTTTTTTGTGACTCTGAAATTAGACCCTTCTCATTTTAAATTTGTAATTCATTTAACCCTAACGGGAAACTGGATTGGAGAGTGGTGTGCCGGCAGTGAAAGGAATGTCTTCTAACAGGGACGGTGGTAAGAGATGAGACAGGGAGAATCAAGATGACTAATATCAGGGTAAGTCCTCTTCGCATGAACGAGACCAGACAGTGAACAGTGGTATAGTGAGACCTTAAGTAGATGTGGTGCAGGTGTGATCAGGAATGATGTCAAGTGGGAACAGAGGAAAGTGATGGGAAATGTAGTGCAGGATCCACTATGTTGTAAAACATTTAAGCTAGTTTAATATTCATTTTTTTTGGTAACCCACGTTATTGTCTATTGTTCATGTCTTGTCTTGTTGTATTGTTGCATGACAAAAAGGATGTGAGCGTCACTCAAAAGCAAACAGAACCCATTATATTCACTGAGGCTCTCAACACTGAATACAGTAAACAGATGCATGTTCAATTTCTGACATTTTTAACAAACATTTACTGTAAATGATACATTTTCAGTCTCATATTGATAAATGATTTATATGTTGTGAGGTATTGCTACTGTATGTCACTGTTATCTATAGAAGCTGCTGGCTCCTGGCTGATATGAATGCAGTATAAGTGCAGTATACAGTTAATTTTATATATTTACGAGGCCAAGTAAGCACACAGAGAGCATCTGGTATCTTTTCAAACTAAAATACTTGAGGCCTACTAGTGCAGACAGTAGACTGTGGATGAAGACAGACATATCTTTCAAAGTACCAACTCAAAGAAAGACAGTACTTTTATAGTTTGTCTGTGAACCTAAATCTAAATAATTTAAAGCTGCAGTCCGTAGCTTTTTTTAGGGTTAAAAATGATCCAAAATACATATTTGAGAAAATACATAACCAGCCAGTGTTCAAAATATCTGCTTGTACTCTTGTGATAATGTTTTTAATTCCAGTAGAACTGGTGGATTTCAACGGGAGATTTGATCATGTCTTTGCGTAATCACGTCACATCTGTACACATAAAGAAGGAGTCTCGGCTAGTATGTATTGAGTAATTACGTCACATCACGTTATATAGGCTACACTAGACTGTTTTGTATTACCCATACTAAAAATAAAATAAGTACCATGATTGCATTAAAAACATCAAAACATTATAATAATTTATAGTTTATTAAAAAAGTATTTTCATATACACATCAGAAATAGTCAGATATACCATTATGTTTACAGTGTAAAGTTCAAGAAGAAACAGTGTAGCTTGTTTTAGACTGTTGGGTTGCAAGTCTTTGCTGTGTAGCAGTTGATGCAGCAGAAGATGTTGCAGCAGTTGTTGTTATTGGTGTTGTTGTTGTTGTTGTTGTTGTTGCAGCAGGAGTTCTCTTGTCCACATTATCAACATGGTGGTTCACCCAGGTGGTCTCTGGATCTATACAGAACTCTTTACCTTTAAATGTCTGAAACCTGATGGGGAAAAAGGACCAAATAAGATTTATATCAAAGTTTTTTGATGGAGTTTGTCATTCAGATTGACTTTGCAGTTTGAAAATGAAATAATGTCTAAGATGACACTCACACAATGGCTGGTTTTGGACATTCGCTGCTGGTCCAGTAGTAAGACTTCACCTGTTTCACAGGAATCTTCACATTATTGAACTTCATACAGCATTTTGCTACATTTAATGCGAGGGGAGCTGAAATGTGAAGACAAATAGGGCTATCACAAATATGAAAAAAAAGACAAAAGTTTTCAATTACATTTGTTATTAACTTATTACAAAGTTGCTATATTTTCAAATCACCTAATGGAACAAATGAAACTAAACCTGACAAAAATCATCTGAAAACAATTAATTTTATCTTAATTAAAATTCAAAGAGTCCTCACCGCTTGAAGTCATCGGCACAAAGCAGACGAGAACCAGGACCATCGGAAACATCAGGCTTCTCATTCTTCAAGATGTTTGTTCACGACGACAGAAAGAGTCTAGTAGATCTGGAAGATCTCAGATCAGGTGTGTCCAGAATAACGCCTGAGCTCCTTCTTATATACATGGTAGGAAAGCAATTCTACATACATTTCTGAGTAACAATATCATCTCTTCCTTTACTTCATCCCTTTTCTGCTTTGTTGTTCATGTAAAAAAGTGGAAGGTACTTTTCTTTCAGATTCACTGAAAACGTGTTTCAGGAAAACAACACGACTTCCTCTTTTCAAGTCTGCTGTGCTCAGCATTAAATGGCCCATTACACGAGAAATTAATTTTTTACATACAAAAGGTCTTTGTACCATGAAAAAAAAAATCCTGCAAGTTTTAGAGCTTAGAGCATCATCCTCAGTAAAAAAAAAGCTTTTATTTAACCATGCTCCATATGGGATCTGTGACATCACACGGGGAAAAGCATTTGCAACTTTTGCGTCTGTTTACAGACTTCAGAAGGATCCCAGTGTCGGAAACAAGTGGATGGTTCTGGATGAAGGGTTATATGTTTGTTTGGGGCATTTTGTTTTGTAAACAACGCATGGTGTAGAAAGTTCACAAGAACATTTTGTTGAGATATGAAGCAGCAACTGTACTGGATCTGACAGCAACTACATCAAATTATTTCACATCGCTTTGCCTGTAAATGACAGTCGTTATAATGTCAATGTTATTGACATTATAAGTGAACCTAATGTATTACAGTAAAAAAAAATCCATGTCAACACCGTTTTAAACGTATTAAATCTGAGGAGTTTATGATCAAATCTGAATTTTGCTATCACCAAGTATTAGATGCTAAACCTTGACCACCTTACTTGCAAAGTAACCACAAAGACCCTGAATAACTAGATCAGGTGTCTGATTAAAGTTACTAAATTCATTATTGTATAATACAGAAGCAACAGTTAAACTGCTTCACAGAACTAAAATATGCAAATGTAATAACAAGAAAAGGGTAGTTTTTCTTTTATTCACATTTAGAAAAGTAGGTGTAGTTTACCTCCGAGTTAAACATTCACTTTAAAATTGTATTTTTATTCAGACATTCATTAATCCTTTTCTGACTAAAAGAAGAAAGAAGGAGAGTCTCTGGAAATGTCTGAAGATCCACCCAGAGATCTACAGGATCAGATGTCTATTTGATGTGCATGTTTACATCTGCTTATCTGAACATCTCAAGGACGATTCCTGTCAGATGTTAAATAGACATTTAGAAAACGTCTTTAATATGTTTATGATTTAGAATGTAAAACTGACATCTTAAAGACGTTTCTCAGATATTTGTACACAGCAGCAGAGGTTTTCCAGATGAAGCGCTCTTTAACAGGCATCTTGGGGAAGAACGTGTGCTATCTAGAAGATTCCTGTATTTCTTTCTTTCCTGATTTTTGTTTTAGGATGCAATTATAGCAAACAGTTCATAACAAATTGTAATCAGTGTTTGGTTTCAGCAACAGTTGACAAGATTTTTAATGTGGTTTTATTATTATTTATAATATTTTAAGAAATCTTTCTCATTGAAAGCGTATCAGACTACAACATTCGACCACAAATTGGAAGTAAAAGACTGCAGAACAGCAGGAAGGTACATCTACTGAAGATATTTCATTTTGTTAATTATGTTCATATCAAGTATATCGTATTTTAGTACTTACAAGGGAAATGTGTTGTTTGAACATTTGTTTTTTTTTGTGAATAATTTTTGTGAACAATTGTCAGTTGACAATTTATGTCATCCTATAAGAAACTTAATAAATATTCTTTTTCTTAACATCTATGTAGATCCACCAGATATACAATTTAAATTAAAAAAAATGTAATTTAAAATGTGTGCAATAGTGGATAAAAACAATACTGCATGACAATAGAAATTATCATTCATTTTTTATTAAAACAACAATGCAATCACATAAATTATTCTGTAAATAAAATAGTTTTATATACACATCAGCACAACAGTATGAAATGCTCAGTTCACATAGAAAGAGGATAGTTTGTTTGTTTTAGACTCTTGTTCTCTTGTCCACTTTATCAACATGGCCGTTCACCCAGGTGGTCTCTGGATCTACACAAAACTCTTTCCCTTTAAATGTCACAAACCTGATGGGGAAAGGACAAAACAAGATTAGTTTAGATCAACATTTTTAATGGAGTGTCTCATGCAGATGAACTTTGCAGTTAAAATGAAATAATGTCCAAGATGACACTCACACAATGGCTGGTCTGGTACATTCGCTGCTGGTCCAGTAATAAGACTTCACCTGTTTCACAGGAATCTTCACAATACTGAACTCCATACAGCAGTTTGAATGTGCCACACCAATTGCACTGGGCGCTGAAATATAACGACAAATATGACTATCACAAATCTTCACATGACCAGGCAAAAAAATAAAATAAAAGTTGCCAATTACTCCTGTTAGTTGCTATATTTTTATATTTTCACCGAATGCAATAAATCAAACTAACCTGACAAAAATCATCTTAAACAATTAATTTTATCTTAATAATTATTGAAAGAGTCCTCACCGCTTAAAGTCATCGGCACAGAGCAGACGAGAACCAGGACCATCAGAAACATCAGGCTTCTCATTCTTCAAGATGTTTGTTCACAACGACAGAAGAGTCTAGTAGATCTGGAAGATCTTAGATCAGATGTGTCCAGAATAACGCCTGAGCTCCTTCTTATATACATGGTATGAGAGCAATTCTTCACAAAGACATTCATGTAAATACATTTCTGAGAAACAATATTGTCAGATGTGAGTACATCCTTTTTCTGCTGTGTCTTTAATGTAAGAATTTGGAAGGCACTTTTTTTTTCAAATTCACTGAAAACGTGTTTCAGGAAAACAACACACGGCTTCCTCTTTTCAGGCCTTGCTCATCATTAAATGTAGACTACTAAATCTAAAGGATTTATGATCAAATCTGAATCTGAATAAAGGTGTTTGATTAAAGCTACTAAATCCACTATTGTTAAACTCAGTTAGCACCAAACTATTGTTTGGTGACTTTTCATAGTCTAATAGAGAAGCAACACATTTCACAGAACTGAAATATGCTATGTATAAATATACAAATGACATGAAAAGAGGAAGCTTGTTTTGTATTGACAAAAAAGAGAAAAAAGGTGTGAAGAGATCCACAGGATGCTTTAAATTTGTGTCCATAGAAACTTCTGTAACAGTAATGAAGTAAAAATCATTAACAAACTATTAGTTTATAGTTAATTCGTAATTAATATATTGTAGTCTCTACATTGTTAATGTATAAAAGGCAATATACAAATAGTGAGTTCTTTATTCATTGTCACTAGAATTAACAATATTTTCATTGTTTAACTTATAAAGGACTTGTTAATTGGTTATTAGGACTAAATAGTTCTCCCTTTAGATTTGGTCATGGAAACTGTCATTAATTAAGTGCTTTAAACCATTAATGTCATTAGATATTATTATTATTTTAAGGAAATTTATTTTAATATACTTAACACTAAATGCAAAAATAAAGGTTTGTTAAAGCACTTCATTATTGACACCTTCCCATTTTCAGTAGGGATGGGGCCGATCCGATCCAGTATCGGTATCGGGACCGATACCAGCATAATTCACGTATCGGATTTTTCCGATCCAACCTGCGGAGAAATCCGATATTTATGATCCATGTCTGCGCTTTAACGTTGTCTGCTGAAATGATTCCCGCCGGGCCTGCTAGTCTGCTATAGCTGGCTGCAAACTGTGGAATGGATACCCTGAACGGAGGTGCAGCTCAATCAGTGACTGTAAAACATAGGGCTCAATGAGACACACCCCCGCTCAGGAAATCCATTCCGCAGTTTGCAGCCAGCTAGCAGGATAGCATGAGCTATAACATGTTCGCTGTGTGGAAATCATATGGTGGAATTGGAAACACCGCTGCAGTGCAGAGCAAGACAGCAAAGTGCAATGTTTGCAAAGCCGTATTAATTAAACTATTTGATGCATGTTTGCAATTCGCAGTCCAGAAGAGAAAGAGATCTCTCACGCGGTGCAACAGCAAGCACAACATGACAGCCCGGAGTAATGAGTGACGACAGAGTAAACGTAGCCTGGTTACACTTTAGATCTGTGATATTAGTCTGATTTCCAAATATTAAAGAATATATTGAGGTAAAAAAAAAAAAAAACATTAAAAACAATAGCCGCATTCTGTCTAGCCAACTTCCTTCCCATCGCGGCGGTGCACTGTCATTTCTCCCTAAAACTCAAACTTTAAGACAGAATCAGCACGATCGATGATTGTAGTAAAATGCAGTCTCTGCTGTTACTAAATTGCGGGACGCTTTTAATAATAAAAAGAGCTATTAAAAGCACAAAATTTGCGCAAGAGATGCTGTTCCCAGTGCGGCGCGCTCCGAAACAGACCGCAACAAGACAAGCAAATTATACTCTGGGCTTCATATGCGCGTCTAAACGATCAAATGTAGCCTGCACAAAAATGTCAAACCGACCGACTTGGAGATTAACACTTAAACAATGTATTATGTCTAAAATGAACGTAGTTCTGGAAATATTTGGGAGAAAATATGGTGCATCAGTAGACTATGAAATCTGAACTCGTTCTTAAAGGGGCAGCAGTATAAATGTGACGATTGCGACATTACTGAGAATCAAACAACCAAAGGCAAAGAGAAAATCACTCACAGCTCTTGAATGAATTACTTCAGCTTTAATAAGCATAAATCTATCTATGATAAACTTTGCAGTGCTATTTTACTTTTGATTACTTTATTATAATTCTTTTTAAGACCATACCTGAATAGCCTATGTTTGTAGACCTTCCTGAAATTAAAGCACTGTAGGCCTGTATAATGTGCATCTTTGTTTAATTGTCTATCTATTGTTTAATATATATATATTTATATATATATATATTGACATACATACGTACATATCATCCTTGCCTGTAGAGAGGAGTTTATTTCAGCATCATATAAAATCAACAATAATGATAAATACTATCAAAGCAAACACAGCTCTGGTATCGGAAAAGTATCGGTATCGGCCGATATCCAAAGTCAGGTATCGGGATCGGATCGGAAGTGAAAAAATGTGGATCGGTGCATCCCTAATTTTCAGTGACCTAAACTGAGAACTATTTATAGTTAATAAGTTAACAAAGCATAAAAAACATGATATAACTCTTTACATAAGCAAATTATGTATTTATTTATTTTTTGTTTCAAGCATATAATGAAAAAGTGTACAATATGTATAAGACAATAATCGAAAGAACACTGATGATCAAACAAATAATAATTCACCGCTGCTTGAAAGGGAATGGGATGAAGTTTATCACTTATTGATTCCAACCCCCTCTTTCAAACTCTTAAGTCATTAATTTACTTCCTTTGTTATCCACTTTTTCCAAAAACACAAGCACATAGGCTATATTTTCATAGATTTTTACAATATTCTAACAACAAAATTTCTAGCTTAACCAACTAATTTTCCCTCATTTTTATAACGTTCAGAAATAATTTCTTTAAATCTTTTCCTGAATTGTTTTATATTTTGGCATTCCTTAAGCTTCTCATTCAAGTTGTTCCACAGGTTCACCCCTTGTATGGAAACACAAAAACTTTCCTTCCTACTATATACCAATGGTAATATGAAATTTAGTTTTACTCTCAACACATACCCTCCTTCTCTCCGAGTAAATAACTTACATGTTGAGGTAAATCTGCACCCTATTTTGCCCTAATTTGGACTTCATAAAAAATAAATTGGTATATTCCGTACAACCTGCCCCATGAATGATCCTTAAAGCTCTCTTCATGTAAAAATGGTCTGAACTGGTGTTATGTAATTATTTCCCCACATTTCTACAATAAGTGAAATATGGTAAAAACTAATGAACAATAGAGCATAAAGACTTGCCTTGCTCTACCAATTATTACTCTACTCCTAAACAATAATAATTGTGTTTATTACAGTGACAATGAATGAATAACTGATTATTTGTACAGTATATATACTACTACTAATGTAGAGACTACACCTATGAATAACTATAACCATGTAGTTACCTTATATTAGTAATTTCTTAGGTAAGTGCATATACTCCAAAATAAAGTGCAACCATTTTAGTATTGTTTTATTGTCTATCATATTTTGAGAAAACTTTACATAATAAAGTAGCCTAGTTCTATAAATCAGACTAAAAACTTCCATCACTAAATGACATTAAAAGACTGCAGAACAGTACCAAGAAGGACACAATATATCAATATATCTAAGATATCTATAAGATATTTCATTAATGCTATTAATATCAAGTATGTATTATTTTAGTACATACACAAAGGTAATATGTTGTTTAAACAGATTTCTTAGTCAGTTTTAGACAATTAATGTTAGCCTGAACTTACAAATTAATCTACAATTACTACTTTGTTTCTTAACATCCACCAGATATATAGACTCAAATTTAAATAAAATGTTGATTTTCAAAATGTTTGGAATAAATGATAGACTCTTGTGTTTTAGACTCTTGTTCTCTTGTCCACATTATCAACATGCCGTTAATCCAGGAATCTAGATCTATACAGAACTCTTTACCTGCATATGTCTGAAACCTGCGGGGGAAAGGACAAAACAAGATTTAGATCAGAGTGTTTCTTTAATGGAGTTTGTCATTCAGATTGACTTTACAATTTGAAAATGAAATAATGTCTAAGATGACACTCACACAATGGCTGGTCTAGGAAAGTCGCTGCTGGTCAAGTAGTAAGACTTCACCTGTTTCACAGGAATCTTCACATTACTGAACTCCATACAGCAGTTTGCCACATCACTTGGAGAGGGAGCTGAAATATGGAGACAAATAGAGCTATCAGAAATATACACACAAAAAAAGAAAAGAAAATGAAAAAGAAGACAAAAGTTTTAAAGTACTTTTGTTACTAACTTATTATAAATTTGCTTTATTTTTAAATCACCTAATGCAACAAATCAAACTAACCTGACATAAATCATCTGAAAACAATTCATTTTATCTTAATTAACATTCAAAGAGTCCTCACCACTTGTTGTTGTTGTTATTGGTGTTGTTGTTGTTGTTGTTCGTGTTGTTGTTGCAGCAGCTGTTCTCTTGTCCACATTATCAACATAGCCGTTCACCCAGGTTGTCTCTGGATCTACACAAAACTCTTTACCTTTAAATGACTGAAACCTGATGGGGAAAGGACAAAACAAGATTTAGATCAGAGTGTTTCTTTAATGGAGTGTCTCATTCAGATTGACTTTGCAGTTTGATAATGAAATAATGTTTAAGATGACACTCACACAATGGCTGGTTTTGGACATTCGCTGCTGGTCCAGTAGTAAGACTTCACCTGTTTCACAGGAATCTTCACATTACTGAACTTCATACAGCATTTTGCCACATTACCTGCTAGGGGAGCTGGAATATGGAGACAAATATATCACAAATCTACACATGACCAGGCAAAAAATAAGACAAAGTTTTCAATTAGTTGCTATATCAATATTTTTAAATAACCTAATGCGACAAATGAAACTAAACATTCTATTTAAAAAACTGGAAGCAATTAATTTGATCTTAATTAACATTGAAAGAGTCCTCACCGCTTGAAGTCATCGGCACAGAGCAGAAGAGAACCAGGACCATCAGAAACATCAGGCTTCTCATTCTTCAAGATGTTTGTTCACAACGACGTAATGAATGAAAGATAAGTTCTGTTGAGCTTCAAGGATGTCACAGCAGATATTGCAGGTCCTGTTCAGAAGACCGAGCAAACAGATGAGATTTTCCCTTGAAAGGAGAGGAGAAAATGAAGAAGCAGGACACATCTGCAATGTCGCAACTCCTCGGATGGTGTTTATTTACAACATTCAGTTGGTTTCTGTTACTTCTCAAAAGCACAAATAAAATATTTAACACTCTTAATTTATCTCAGTGTCCCTTTTTCCACAACAGTCCAATTTAGAATCATTATAGGCTATAAATAAAATAATCAAATTTAATCGTTTGTAGGCTATACCTCAGTTATAAATAATTCACAAATTTTCCCTGTAAAAGATTTACAAAAGATTGATATTCTTTGCATGTTGTTCTGGTTTAGCTTGATTGATGTGTCTTCAAAAATGACCATCATTGAATATAAAAGGGAAACAATGGAAAAAAAAATATGAAAATACAAAACAATGCAGCTTGTTTAAAATCGTTAAATTAATTAAATACTGTATGTTGGATAATTTCCATGCGTTTGTCACAAGGGCACAGGAATTAAAAATAAATACAAATTTTAATAATGATGTGCAAGGGTAAATTACTTATAATAAATACTTAAATATAAATATACTATGTAATAAAAACAAACAAATGCTCTAAATGGGAGGAGATTGACACGCTTAACCCCACCCCCTAATCCCGACCACTCCCACAATCCTAAACATACTGTCGGGATCAGAATACAAAATCAACATAACAACCTGATTTAAACGCACTTAGAAGTTTAAAGTTCAATAAATCACGGCCACAGTTTCCGTTTTAATAATTAGGTTTTGTCACCAGAATACGCTACATAATAGGCTACTTTTCAATGTCGCTGGACTCTGAGAAAGAAACACTTTTGTGATTTTAGAAAACTCGAACATTAGCTTAACAGATGGATCCTTCAATCTCACCAACGCCGCGGTTATTCACAATCCATTGCAATAGCCATTTAAAACGTGTTTTATTCTAAAATGCCCACATTTCACCTTTAAAAGGGGGAAAAATGAAGAAGCAGGACGAGGAGTCGTGTCCGCTCCGTCGCCGCTGGTCTGATGGTATGAGGAAGCAAAGCGCTGATCTCCCAGCTTTACAGTAATCCGATATGAACATGCCAAAATAAACTACCCTTTGTCCACACGAAAGTCACACACAGTCACTTCACAACTTCACACTGTTTTGAGTTGAGTAGAGTCATGCAACCACCGGTCTCAAAACCCAGGTTTAAAAGCTAAAATGCATGTTTGAGTGCCATTGTTTTATATCAAGATTCACACCACTCATGTTTTTTTCTTCTTTTTTTCTAAGGCACATTTATAAAAGCCACTTAAATTCACAAACTTAACTATGGCATTACCCTGGCTTAATTGGCATTACCTTTATTAGTTTTACCGATGCGTTTTTCCAATTTGGCGACTAAGTCCTGTCAGTGTGAAACCGGTCTACATCTAGGCCTAATAATCAATCAGTAGATCTTCATGATTATATCTGAATTTTTACCAAAACTCATGCACTAGCTTTTCTTATTTTAATAGAAGCTAGAATTATTCAGCCAGTTAAACGGCTGAAATAAAATCTACAAATGAGTCAGGAAAAGTGAAGCTTTTCTTTCACTTGTTAGCTTTCACTTGCCAACATTCACTTTATATTTTTATTTTATGTCAAACTAAAATAAGAAGTGTCTCGAACTTTCTGAAGATCAATCCAGACATCTGCAGGGTCCCACAGGGTCCACAAGACCGTGTGTTCCTCTGTACTTGATACAATTGGAATTTTATAATCTTACAATGACCGAACAGAGGCATTGCACACAAATGTTTGGTATGGCATTATCTAAATACTTTGCATGCCGACATTTTTACATGTTGTTGTAGCCTAGGACCCTTCTACCATCTTTCCCAATGAAAGTCTTCAGACTGAAACCTTTCATCAGTAGGTGGCAGTAGAGGACTGCAGAACACTACTAGGCGCCATAGGCTATGAATCAAAAGCTTATCAATGATTTACAGCATTTACAGTATTTTCGTAGTTATATTTGCCTGTAGTGGTTTTCAGTCATATTTGGATAATTCCCACAAATCTCAAAGAGATATTTAAACCATGATTGTAACAACGCCAAAAAATAAATAAATAAATAAAAATCCACCACCAGATGTCAGCCGAGAACTCCTCATCTGACTGCCAGTATGATAGACACTTTTTTCTTCCACCCATTGGACTTCCCAAAACCATGCATGCGTATCTCTCTCCAGACACATTTATCTAAGGGCAGAGGGCAGTATAGCCCTTACGTTTTCTTCGGCGTGGATCAAGGCACATGAATCATTTTCACCTTGAAAATAATAAATGTTTTTTTTTTTGCATTTTAAATAATAGAACATTTCTCAGTGATCGTAAATAAAACAAAATTCCATTTTTCTCTATTTATTTTATTAAAACCCAATAGGTCGTTATGGTAAGTTTAAGTTTCAGTTTAAATGTAAGTTTCACTTTTGAGGGGTAAACCGTGACATCTACACGTTTTCCAAAGTGGACCAACGTGATTATTTCATGTCTTGTCGTGATACCGGGTTGGAGAAATGTTGTTTTGGCCACTAGAAATGTTGTTTTGGCCATTTTGTTTGATATAATCACAACAATTTAACGTAAGCAAGAATGGGATTTGAATTCAGGTTTTCTTGATTAAAGCCCAGTACTTTATCAACTGCGCCACTGAGTCTGTTGAGTTCAAGGGTGTACCGAGTACTGGATGGGTTTTATTGCGGCTTAGGTTTTATGTGTTGGAAAAATAAATATAGAAATATAATTTGACACAAGAGGGCAGTATAGCCCTATTTATGGTTTTGAGTTTAAACTATCACTATCAGTTAAACCGTGACATCTACACGTTTTCCAAAGTGGACCATTTAGGCTGTGTAACTGTCTAAGGACAAGTATTTGTTGAGATGTGTATTTGTTTCTTTTTATAAATTGATGTAAATTTGAGTTCATTTAAATACAATTGTGATATTCAGAAGCGGATATTTAAAATGTATGTAAAATGCCTTAGGCGTTTTAAAGTTAGGGGTTCTTTAAGGAGGATTTACGTAGAAAACGTGATGTCACATGACCCGGTTCAGTTTGTAGCGGTTCTGCGTCACTTTGGGTCAGAACGAACATGAATGCAGAGAAATGACATGTGGTCTGAAAAGAGTTGCTTAATCTGCATGGTTTGAGAGGCGCACACGGTAATTTACCTTTATATATATTTCATAATGTTTATATTATTCTACATGCATGATGTGATGTGTTTTTCATGATGTTGATTGGATTCGTCATATTTCTTTTGTGATTCACTTTCATATCATGGGACATTGGCACGAGAAACTTGCAAAGGACTGAGAAATGCATATTTTGAATATATGTTTTCATTTTTTGTAGTTTTCACGGTGTCTATGGTGTCAACTGAAGAGAGAGAGAGAGAGATATGTACGAAATAAACGACAAAGACATCTGTATGAAGCGTGGCCTTTATTTCGTCAGACCAGTGCAGCTATAGTGAAAACGTAACGCCATTACAGCCGGACGGCTCAAAGAGTGGAACGGCATCGGCTGGATGAGAAGAGGAAACGAGATCGTGGGGCATTCGCGTACAGAAGAGACGGCAGATACGGAAACAAAGCACGATAGCGTGGAGAGAATGCGTCAGAGACGAGGCTTGCCGTTAGTTGTCACCGCAAAGGAAGTACCGCGACCCGACCAGTAGAGGGCGAGATGTAACAGCGTAGACTCCAGTTTTGCAAGTATCTTTTGAACAGGCTTCAGAGAACAGTGTTTGTTTACTCCATCGCTGCGACAAGCTGAAGAGTGTTGCTCTGCAATTTACAGCTGATGATTAGACTGTGCTGCTCTTACATCTTTATGGACTAAAAAAGGTACAAAGTAAAGATAAATTATTTGCATTTTGTTTAATCTTTACAGCTCAATTGGTGTGAATGCTTTACAATGGACGTAGTGGTGAATAATTTTTGAAAGGTTTTTCATATCAGAGAATAGTTAAGTAACACAAAAGTGTTTTGCTAAAAACCTTTGCAATGTCAGTTCATGGAGAAAAATCTCAATATGATGAATCAAGTGAGCAAACTGAGTTCCTTAAAGCAGAGTTGAGTAGCTTAATTGAACAGTTAAAAATTCAAACTGATGATGCTGAAAAGGAAAAATTAGAGTCACTCATAGCTGATATTCAGGTTAAAATACAGTCACTTCAAATAGCAAAACCTACTGCTACCACTTCAAAAGGAGATGAACCCAGGAAATCTTCACGAGAGAGAAAATTAACTCCAAAAATGCAAGAGCTTAAGCAGCAAGAAATTTCTCAGAAGGAGAGTAAATTCATTAAGTTGTATGAAAGCTGGAAAGAGCAAGTAAGAGCTGTACGTACCAAACTGAGGGATGAGTGCTCTGATCAAGACTTGGGTGACATGATGGATAGTGTTGAAGGGCTGGAAACTCAAGTGAAAAATGTGTATGAACTTATACGATCTCAAGCAGTACCTTCAACTCAGATTAGAAGAAAAATTGATTCCTGCACAGCAGTTACAGCAGATTTGATGGGGCTGATGAAAGTACGTATGAGTGAAGTGGGGCAAGAGGAATTTGATGCTAGTGCAGAAGATGCCAGAATTCGTATGGTGCTTGACAAAGAGTATGCTAAGTCAATATTTTCAGCGACAAGCTCCAAGTCTTCTATTCGTAGTCACCGTTCAAGCTGCTCATCCGAACAGCAAAGCATCTCCGCAAAAAGAGCAGAGTTTGCCGCACAGTTGGCTGCAAAGCAGGCAGAAATAAAGATGGAGGAGGCTATTGCTGTACAAAGACGAGAACTTAAAAGATTGGAAAATGAGCGAGATCTTCAAGTAATAGCCGCAAAGCTCAAAGCATACTCTGAAGCTGACTCGGATGAGTCCAAGAACGAAAGCAGAACAGCACGCAAGGAGGTAGTTAATTGTCCTCCAGTATCTTTTAATGAGATTAAAGAGGAAAAAACAACCCATTCTGATAGAGAAGCCGCCTCAGTAGTACAAGCTCTACACGACACAATGGTTCTCAGCAGACTTCCGGCACCAGAGCCCTCAGTTTTCTCAGGAGACCCACTTAAGTTCTTAGAGTGGAGAACAAGTTTCAAGGCATTGATAGAACAGCGATGTACAAATTCAGCTGATAAGTTGTTCTATTTACAAAAATATGTCAGCGGTGAGGCACGATCTGTATTGGAAGGCAGCTTCTACAGAAAGGACAATGAAGCCTATGATCAAGCATGGGAAGCATTGAATTCTAGGTACAGCCATTCATTTGTAATTCAGCGTGCTTTTAGAGAAAAACTGAATAACTGGCCGAAGATTGGTTCAAGAGAATCAGTTAAACTGAGAGAGTTAAGTGACTTTCTGACTGCCTGCAGCAATGCCATGCCACACGTCAAAGGGCTTCAGGTGTTAAATGACTGTGAAGAGAATCGAAAAATGCTACAAAAACTTCCTGATTGGGTGACGTCTCGTTGGAATCGCCATGTTACAATGCAGTTGAGAGAAGCAGAAGAATATCCTAATTTCAAGGAGTTTGCTGAATTTCTGGCCCAAGAAGCAGAAATAGCCTGCAACCCTGTAACATCCTTGCACGCTTTGAAGCTCTCTGAAGAAAGGCCATCTAGAGAAGTTAAGCGTTCAAAGGCAAATGCATTCATCACAAATGTGGAAGCATCAGACAAATCAAGCACAGTGCCGAAAACATACAGTGTTGAGGGAAGCGACACAGTGTTTTCAAACAGACCCCATAAAGTAAGCGCAGCTCCTAGTCCTTCATACCAAGTCACTTGCAGGTGTTGTGGGGAAAATCACTCCATCTACAAATGTCAAACGTTTGCTAGTAAGTCTTTGGAGGACAAGAGAAAGTTCATATTTGACAATAACCTGTGCTTTGGCTGTCTTAGGAAAGGACACAATTCAAAGGATTGCAGGAGTAAAGCTACTTGTAATATATGCAAGAAACATCATCCAACACCACTTCATGAAGACCGTCCTTCTTCTTCAGCACGTTCTCATGTTGTGCAAACAGAAGAAAACACATCTTCCCTTTCCTGTTGCGTAGACAGTGCTAATGGTGGGAGCACATCAATGATTGTGCCTGTATGGATTTCTTCAATTGACAATCCTGAAAGAGAGATTTTAGTTTATGCCCTACAAGATACCCAGAGTAGCAACACCTTTGTAGATCAAGAGGTATGTGAGAGGATGGAGAAAGTTTCAGAGCCTGTCAAGTTAAAGCTTACTACAATGATGGGAAAGGATTCTGTCGTTCAAAGTGGAAGAGTTAGCGGGCTCAGAGTAAGGGGTTTTTCCTCTCATAGCTTAATTAATTTGCCACCTTCCTATACCAGAGATTTCATCCCACTTGAACGTTCCCACATTCCTACCTCTGAAACTGCAAGAAGGTGGCTACATCTGAATAAAATAGCACAGGAAATACCAGAGCTGTTGGATTGTAAGGTTGGACTTCTAATAGGTTATGACTGCTCAAGAGCTTTAGTGCCTCGACAAGTCATCACAGGAGGTGATAATGAGCCGTATGCCATCAGGACTGACCTGGGTTGGAGTATTGTTGGGAGTTCGCTACAGGTTGTAAAATCGACAGAAGTCACAGGTCTGTGTCACCGTGTATCTGTTAAGGAACTTCCAATACTGACTCCTGTAGCTGTCATCAGAGCCCTTGAATCAGACTTTAGAGATACCAACCCAAAGGAAAAGACCATATCGCAAGACGATATACAGTTCATGCAATTGCTGAATGAAAAAATTCACCAGAATACAGAGGGACACCTGCAGATGCCACTCCCCTTCAAGACACGCCCACAATTACCTGAAAATAAGCGGCTGGCTCTTGTGCGGCTGAAACGTTTGAAAGGAAAATTTGAGAAAAACCCCAAATTCAAGAGTGACTATGTTACATTTATGGAAAGTGTCGTCAATGATGGTGATGCGGAGAGAGCTGAACATCAACCTAAGGCAGGAAACGTCTGGTATATTCCCCACCAAGGGGTGTACCACCCTAGAAAGCCAGAGAAGATTAGAGTTGTGTTCGACTGCTCTGCCAAGTATGACGGCACTGCTTTAAATGATCACTTGCTAACTGGACCTGATCTCACTAATGGGCTTACAGGGGTACTCTGCAGGTTTCGCAAACATCCAGTTACAGTTATTTGTGATGTAGAAAGGATGTTCCACAGATTCCATGTGAGCCAGGAAGACAGAGATTTCTTGCGGTTCCTTTGGTGGGAAAACGGCGATACAAATTTAGAGCCAAAGGAGTATCGCATGAAAGTCCATCTTTTCGGGGCAGCATCCTCACCTGGCTGCGCGAATTATGGAATGAAGTACCTGATGCCAGTCACATGGGAGGCGTGTGGGAAAGGCAGATCAGAACAATTAGGAGCGTTCTAAGCTGGGCTCTTTCGGAAAGCTCTGGAAGATTGGATGATGCTTCCTTGAGAACTTTCTTTTATGAAGCTATGTCGATCATTAATAGCCGCCCACTCACCACAGATACAATCAATGATCCCAAGGGGTTAGAACCACTTACCCCAAACCATTTACTCACCATGAAATCCTCTGTTCCTCTGCCTCCACCAGGGAAATTTGTGCAAGAAGACCTGTATGGAAGAAAAAGGTGGCGCAGAGTTCAATATCTGACAGAGCAATTTTGGAGTAGATGGAGGAAGGAATATCTGACAAACATCACTCTCAGACAACGGTGGCATACTCCAAGACGCAATGTGAAGATTGGGGATATCGTCATCGTCAAAGAGGAAGGAGTTCCACGCAATGAATGGAGACTTGGAAGAGTGATTGATGTTTGCAAAGATGAAGATGGCCTGGTGCGGAAAACCACAATACAAATAGGAAATAGAAAGTTAGGGAAGGAGGGTCAGCGACTTACAAATCCATCCATCCTTGAACGTCCTATTCACAAATTAGTGGTACTTGTAGAAAACAATTAAATCTTAAGCAATGGAACTAATCTCTTTCTCCAACACAAGTTGATAGTTTGAAGTATTAAGAGTTTAAATATTAGTCTTGATGCCAAGAGTCAGAGAACATTCTATATGGTTCTGAAATTTGTTTTGTGAAATTACTAAATTTATTCAAACTTGTGTACAAGTTCATTATAAATTATGGTAATTTGGTGGGAGTGTAACTGTCTAAGGACAAGTATTTGTTGAGATGTGTATTTGTTTCTTTTATAAATTGATGTAAATTTGAGTTCATTTAAATACAATTGTGATATTCAGAAGCGGATATTTAAAATGTATGTAAAATGCCTTAGGCGTTTTAAAGTTAGGGGTTCTTTAAGGAGGATTTACGTAGAAAACGTGATGTCACATGACCCGGTTCAGTTTGTAGCGGTTCTGCGTCACTTTGGGTCAGAACGAACATGAATGCAGAGAAATGACATGTGGTCTGAAAAGAGTTGCTTAATCTGCATGGTTTGAGAGGCGCACACGGTAATTTACCTTTATATATATTTCATAATGTTTATATTATTCTACATGCATGATGTGATGTGTTTTTCATGATGTTGATTGGATTCGTCATATTTCTTTTGTGATTCACTTTCATATCATGGGACATTGGCACGAGAAACTTGCAAAGGACTGAGAAATGCATATTTTGAATATATGTTTTCATTTTTTGTAGTTTTCACGGTGTCTATGGTGTCAACTGAAGAGAGAGAGAGAGAGAGATATGTACGAAATAAACGACAAAGACATCTGTATGAAGCGTGGCCTTTATTTCGTCAGACCAGTGCAGCTATAGGCTGCTTCATTGACATTTAGACGTTTTTTTTCGGCGTGGATCAAGGCAAATGAATCCTTTTCACCTTGAAAATAATAAATGATTTTTTTTTTTTGTATTTTAAATAATAGAACATTTCTCAGTGATCGTAAATAAAACAAAATTCCATTTTTCTCGGTTTATTGAAAACCAATAGGTCGTTAGGTAAGTTTAAGTTTCAGTTTAAGTGTAAGTTTCACGTTTGATGGGTAAACCGTGACATCTACACGTTTTCCAAAGTGGACCAACGTGATTATTTCATCGTGATACCGGGTTGGAGAAATGTTGTTTTGGCCACTTTGTTTGATATAATCGCAACAATTTAACGAAAGCAAGAATGGGTGTTTTGAACTCAGGTCTTCTTGATTAAAGCCCATCGCTTTATCAACTCCACTGAGTCTGTTGAGTTCAAGGGTGTACCAAATATTGGATGGGTTTTATTGCGGCTTAGGTTTTATGTGTTGGAAAAATAAATATAGAAATATAATTTGACACAAATCTGACTTCCATTTTTTAAATGACTCAATGATCAATGACTATGCAATGTAAATGATATAAAGTAGGTTTGTAAAGTATGCACATATATTACACATAAACTACTAGGCCTATATTAGTAACCAGGCTTGAAATCGCAAGGGTCCATGGCCAGAAAAAGTTTGAAAACGATTAAGGCCAAATGATGTTGTTGAGATGGGAATACACAGTATATGATTGTGACTATGCCATCAAAATCAGCAGTCAGGGATCTCTGTTGTTTCTCAGAGGTTTAATCCTACATAGTTTTAGTCTTAATATTAAAATTTTGGCCACTGCCTCTACATGGTCAAATCATACAACACACACACAGATCTGGATCTAAAATAGACAGTTGCCACTTCCTATATAGCACCAACATGACGTTTGTTTGGGGGGAGAAAAGAGAACTGAGTCTGGTTATATTTGAAGACACCTTCTCAAGTTCAACAGTGA
This sequence comes from Pimephales promelas, assembly GCF_988280905.1. Taxonomy (NCBI): domain Eukaryota; kingdom Metazoa; phylum Chordata; class Actinopteri; order Cypriniformes; family Leuciscidae; genus Pimephales; species Pimephales promelas. The sequence goes on from NC_142793.1 coordinate 15,316,106, forward strand.
AATACACATGACCACAAACCAGAGGTTGAAAATGATCACTCACTGTACGTCACACTCAAACTTTCCATCTGGTGTACACATGTACAAAGCAATGATTTCAGTGGGACGGATTACATTGTATCGCGTGCGCGTACAATGACGAGATGTTTAGCAGTAGTGAAATCAATTATGATGTAAACAGCGCTTGCCTCATATTCATGCTCTTCACATGCTGTTTATTTTCAGTGTCTGAAGGAAGCATTGAAAAACATCAAACAGTTTTTCCTGTATGTTGTGTTAATAGCAGTGTGGTCCTTTAAAACTAGGGTTGATATAATTAGAATGATATATTACGTTTTAAAAATCGTCCAACTGTATGAAAACAGAAGTGTTCACACCACAACTATAACGATAACGAGTGCATGTAAACGGAAGGTTGCTGTGGACAGATGCTATAAGTTATCGTTATAGTTGCATTTATAGTTATCGTTTTTGGTGTGAGCGGACCTTATGTATGCACTGGACGATTTTCACTTGCTGACCGTTTTTCACTTTGCCGACACGAAATTGCCGACAAATTCCCGAAAAACATGAGTGACAATCGCACAGTGTATGATCAAAGACGCGATCTGCCGTGAGATATTTACATGCTAAATATCTGCACCTCTGCGACTAACATGCTGCGTCCCAATTCTGATAGTAGCCTACTAAATAGTATTTGAAAATAGAATTAGGACATCCCAAATCGTAGTAGGCCTATGTTGAAATTCCAAAGATACTGGATGGTCTACTTTTTCCGGTCAGAATGGGCTCTATGCACGGCGTTATTTCCGGTGAAGGATTAAGGATGCTCGATAACTTCCGCCGATCATAGAGTCCAATGCAATACCGAGAAATTATATTGAATTTTATACTCCATGGTTATACTAATGAAACGTTAGTCACGAAAACAGATAAAACAGACACCCCTAGTTGTGTTTATGCTTCTTTTTAAAATTATATTAAAGAAACATAACTATATATAAAATTACATCTAAACGTATGTACGTTTCGTTTCAAAGACGGGAGGACAGTAAATATTGAAGACTCTGCCATAATCCCGTTTTCTCCGGTTTTCCTCCGCTTTAATCTACACAACCGGAAATGGACGAGCATCCTTACGTCAAATGCGGAACTTATGCGTGCATATAGCCCATTCGAAATGCAGATGGATGCGCACTCTAATGGCTAATATTGCCCAAAACCCATCGCGTGTTGTATGAGAATTTGGTTAGAACTACAAACACGAGTGAAAAGCGTTAAAGAACTACAGACATGGAAGACATAAGAGTCCATCAGTTATGTACAGAGGTTTATATAAAGGGCTTTTAATGGATTAATTATTAATGTCTAACCTGACGAAAATTTATTTATTCAATGTTGGCTACATTGTATCGCATCTGCAGCAGCATTGTGAACTTTTGTAAAGATAAGTTTAGCCATTAACTTTTAAATTCATCATTATATTTGCAAATTGCAAACACATGAGGAGAGTCTCCATGTGAACATGTTTATATACAGTTTATTAAATTAGATTGAATGGAGGATTTTGTGACAAGATGATTGACAGTCGATTAGAAGTCGATTAGAAGCACTCACTTCCTGATGGCAGAGCGCACTGCGCAGGCTCAAACTGAGCTTGATGACGTACTAGATGTGACGTGAGCAACTAATATCTTCTTAATAAACGGTCTGTACTCTTACAAAGTTCTCAAAGCTTCGGTTTGCATGTAGGGACTCTCATTATGTTACCGTATTAGTGTTGGGCCATATTGAGCCTTGTTAGTGGCATTAAATTGCGATTTTTATTTTTCATTACGCTATGCCCTATATACTAGCGTTATACGCTAAACAGTTTTTAGAGATAAAACTTTATACATTCGATTATCATGAAAACAATTCTGAGAACGGTTGACTGGGCACCGATGTGTTATTAGACCAAAGGTTAATTTTTCGCTAAAGTTGGACCCTCAAATATGTTAATATGAACGTTAATTAGTTATATCGAAATTCAACAACCTGTGTACAGTAAGTGTAAACAGTGTGAATCATGGCAGTACTAAAGTGTGAAAAAGTCAAATCGAAATCAAGAATTTTTTTTCGAAATCCTTTATTATGCGGACGTTAAGTTTGCAAAAACTTACATAAAGATCGTCATTTCATTTTTTTTCTCTAATGACACAATAAAAAATATTCAAAAAATACTCATAAAATGTTCTTCTGTAAATGTCTACTTTGAGCTATAGGCTAATCATCTGCAATACTTTATATCTTTAAGCACAAAACACTCTCATTAGAAATACATTAGTAAAACAATTGACAGACGAGTCAAAAAGATAATCCAAACAACGTACATTCTGGATTGTTTAACCCCATAGCTTCAATATGCTGATCAGTTAGTAACAATGCGTTTGTCGGTGAGTACAATAATTGCATTTTTTCTTCTTTTTCTCTCAGTTTTGCTCTGCTTCCAAAACATGAAGTTCAGAAATCGAAAGACGCAGGTCAACATGATCACAAGCTCCCCTGGCTCCCGATGCTGCGCATGTTGTCAATGGTCTCCATGTGCTTCTGTACCCATGAGTCAGTGGGTTTGGCACACACCTGACGGCCCTTTACAGTCTTGAACCTGTAAAGAGAATTTCAGCACAATCAAACACACGTCAACTGCTCTGTTGGTCACACTAGTTCAAATCTACCTAATAATAAATATAATAAACACAATATGATATCCTCCACAAATAAACACAGATGTTGTTACACTTACAGTACAGCTTCTTTAGGGCACTGCTGGCTTGTCCTGCTGTAATCAACCACTAATTTGGCTGGAAGAGGACGGTCCGTAAAGGAGAAACAGCATCTTTGTGGTGAAACACGCATTCCTAGATTGAAGAAAAACGGTCAAAATCTTTAATATGAAACTACATTTTTTTTTTAACATTTTGTTTAATATATAATATAACTAGACTGTAATACAATATCGACTATGTGTCTCCATACCTTCACTGAGGCTAACTGCGCAGAGAAGCACCACCACTGCGGAGAAGATGACGAAGCGAGAAGAAGTCATACTGGCTGTTCTGTTTAACAAGATCACTGGATGAACAAAGACTCTTGTTGAAGCTCTTCAAACTGGATTTGATGCTTAATGGCTGAACCCATCAGCATTTATACAGATGGTTCTGTGATGGGGAGATCCCTTCATGGGTGGATTTTGAGGAGGGGGTTTTGATTTTGAAATTCACCCACACAGTATGAAAGTACAGCAGTATCTGTTGTCGTCCGTTTTCCCACACGTGATTAGGTCCGTCACAAGTCATATTTGTGTTAAACAATACTGTCTCATTTAGGGACAGCCCTAACAGCCGACCTTTCACTTCCTCTTTCGCATGTGGCTTGATATAAAAAAAAAACATTGGAGTACTGAACACAATGTGCCATTATACTAGACAGGAAAATAGATGCAACATGAATTTTGAAGAATGCATATGGAATTGCAGAGGAGGAACACATTTGTCATCTTTCCTAAATAATGTGGATTTTAAACTATTAGCACCACGTTTATAAGGCCCCAAATGCCCCGTCAAGTATCATTTCCTCTTTTAAAAGGGGTGCTAATGACAAATGTCACATTAATAGAGTGAACTTCTGACAGTTTCGCATGTAGACACGAGTGGACAGTGAACACCCCCTCATCTCTTAGAAAAGATCATGCAATCTCGAGAAATACTTTTTGCCAACAATTAAAAGAAAATTTGGTGGATTGTTCAGCATCCACCAAATCTCTCATACACCTGTCGCTTGATTTGATTGACAGATGTTGATGAGTTATAATGTCCTTTCATGCTCTGACTCATTATTTTCATACACATTTACATTCTCATTCAGAAGGCTTCAGTGAGTTTTGTGTATTTCTATCCTGGGGATTGTTTTAAAGCCACATACAAAGCTCAATACTCAAATAAGGTACATTCCTGATGATTCACAAATTATCGCTATTCTGCAGAACTATCCGCTAATGCAATGGTCCATTTGATTTGAAAGAATTTCAAGGGGAAATAATTTGGCATCCTACTCATTTTATCCCTACAATTCCCAGTGGACTTTTCTAGACTATTTAATGTAACAAAGATATCCCATTGTGTATTTCACATTTGAAAAAAGGCTTTTTAAAAAAGGAATCTCTATTTTTATCATACTGGATTTGATATAGTACCATATTACCAAACCTAAACAAATTTCTGATTTTAACAAAAAGATTTCTTTAGCTGAGGGCAATAAAAAAGGTTAAATTAAAAATACAGAAAACAAATAATTTAAGCAAAATGTTATAATAAAATTCCATATTCACATACGTTTATCAAATTATGGTGCAATATTATTATTCAGCATCATATTTATGCATCGTAAAAAAATATTGATGGTTTAAGTTAAAAAAGTAAGTAACCTGGTTGCCTTAAAATTTTAAGTTCATTGAACTGGAAAAAGTGAGTTAATACAATGAAGGAGATTAATTTAACCATCAGAAACTCAAAATTATATGTTATCTGAACTAAATAAATTATTTAAGTTGATTTGACAAAAAAAAAATGTTGTGATTACTACACTGTAAAAAATATTGTTGGTTTAACTTAAAAAAGTAAGCAACCCGGGTTGCCTTAAAATTTTAAGTTCATTGAACTGGAAAAAGTGAGTTAATACAATGAAGGAGATTAATTTAACCATCAGAAACTCAAAATTATATGTTATCTGAACTAAATAAATTATTTAAGTTGATTTGACAAAAGAAAAAATGTTGTGATTACTACACTGTAAAAAATATTGTTGGTTTAACTTAAAAAAGTAAGCAACCCGGGTTGCCTTAAAATTTTAAGTTCATTGAACTGGAAAAAGTGAGTTAATACAATGAAGGAGATTAATTTAACCATCAGAAACTCAAAATTATATGTTATCTGAACTAAATAAATTATTTAAGTTAATTTGACAAAAAAAAAATGTTGTGATTACTACACTGTAAAAAATATTGTTGGTTTAACTTAAAAAAAGTAAGCAACCCGGGTTGCCTTAAAATTTTAAGTTGATTGAACTGGAAAAAGTGAGTTAATACAATGAAGTAGATTAATTTAACCATCAGAAACTCAAAATAATAAGTTATCTCAACTAAATACATTATTATAAAGTTGATTTGACAAAAGAAAATATGTTGTGATAACAAATCTTGAAAATATTTTTTACAGTGTAGTAGCTTTCCTCATTATGACAGAAATTGTAAGGTAGATTTAGTCTAGGATTTTGGAAGTGAACCACTCACTCCTAAATATTTGGAGATTAAAATACTGTGTATCTATGACCATTTACATAACATAATGCAACCTAAATAAATATCTCTATCTTAGTTAAATGAGAAGTTACAGGTGCCGTCAAACGTGTGGTCTCGGCTAACACACAACATCTCCATTTAGCTTGGTTCATCAACCATAACTGCTTCTAGGACAGCCTTGGAGTTGTGATTGATGATCAGTTAAACTTCACATTGCTAGAACTGCCTGGTCCTGCAGATTAAGAGGATCAGGCCAAGCTCTTGTTCTAAACAGACAGGACAAATGTAATGCTCTCTTGGCAGGCCTTCCAGCATGTACTGTCAAACCCCTGCAACGGATCCAGAATGCGGCAGTGAGAGTCAAAGAGAGCACACGTCACACCTCTCTTCATCAATTTTGCACTAAGTCTCAGCTGAGTCTCCATTTTCAAGAAACTACTTAAGACGCATCATTTTCATTTATTTATTTGTTTATTTGAAAAGGGACAATGTACACTAATCAACATTCACAACAAATGTAAGTGTACCCGAGTTAGCCACAGGCTAGTTTTCATCGGCAGTCCCCTTGCCAGATGTTACTAGGCATCCTAAGATAATAAATAATAACAATGCAATACAGTTCAATATACAATAAACAAAAAGTAAAAAGAATAGACTGTGTTAAAATCACAAATAATCAAATAAACATGAGATACAAAATATAATTAGATGTTAATAAACGATACAATTATTGTTGATGAATTGGACCCACATCAATGTTGACAGTGTTGATTTTCAATAAGCCATTTCTTAACATTAATCTTAAATGAGTAATAAGGTGTAGACTCTCTAATTAGTGGGGGTATTGAGTTCCATTCATGCGAAGCAGTAAATGAAAAGACAGCCTGACTGAATGCAGTTTTTTTAAGTGGGATTATACAGTCTCTCCGAGTCCTAGCTGCACCTCTTGTAACTCTGTTTGTATTTGATTTAAAAGTGATAAGGCCAAATAAAGGAGGAGGAGCTAAGCAGTGCATGATCTTATAAACTAAGCAGACATTTCTGTATTTTATTAGGTTATCCCAACTAAGCAATTTATACTTCTGTAAGATATGGCAATGGTGATGACGAAATGACTTTTTTTTTTAGAATTTTAAGTGATTGTTTGTTTAATGACTTTAATGGTTTTAAGGCTGTAGCGTGTGCGTTGGACCAACTTATCAAACAGTAGTTTATGTGGGAGAGAATTAATGAGTGGAAGTATACCTTAGCTGCCTCAGTTGATAGGAGGGTCCTGATATACCTGAAATTCACCAAACTGAACTTTACTTTATTACAGACCCTCTTTATATGGGTTTTGAAGGTAAGGTTTGAGTCCAAGTGTAGTCCTAAGTACTTATATTCTGAGACAACTTTTAATCTATGTCCAGAAATAGAAATGTCTTGTTCTGCATCTATGTGGGAACCTTTGGAAAAAAACATACAAACTGTTTTTGAAACATTCAGTTGCAAACAACATTGGTTAAGCCAAGATGTGACCTTCACTAATACATCTGTTAGCTTGATTGCAACCTCTGTAGCAGTTTTACCATGAGTAAAAATAACTGTATCATCGGCGTACATTAAAATATCACAATTTTCACATGCAGAGGGTAGATCATTAATGTATAAGCTAAAAAGGGTAGGACCAAGTATGGAGCCCTGCGGGACCCCAGTTGAAAGACATAGGGGGTTCGATTTATAGTTACCAATTTTAACATATTGAGATCGACATGAAAGATAAGATTTGATAAGATTGACCAACTCAGGTGAGAAATTGAAATTAAGTAATTTATACAATAGAATGTCATGATTAACTGTGTCAAATGCTTTCTTTAAGTCAAGAAACACGGCCCCCACAACCCCGCCCTTATCCAATGAGACCTTAACTTTCTCTACGAAGTGACAAGTAGCTGTTTCTGTCGAGTAATTAGCCCTAAATCCAAATTGCATAGAGTGTAGTTGAAAAGAGCTATTGTTAAGATAGTCGATAATTTGTTTGTTAATCAGTTTTTCTGATATTTTCGATACTATAGGTACAATACTGATGGGCCTGTAGTTGGAAGTCAGCAAAGGATCACCGCCTCTGAATATAGGGGCCACAACAGCAGGCTTCCATGAATTAGGAAACCTTCCTTGAGCCAGTGAAATGTTAATTATGTGTGTTAATGGGGTAACTATAGAAGAATTTATCTCTTTCAACATAAGTGAATCCATCCCATACACATCCTTAGCCCTAGAGGATTTGAGAGATGTGACTGTTTTTACAACCTCATTCTCAGATACCGGTCTTAATGTTAATGCTGGCTCTCTAATATTAACTGGAAGTGCATCATTTTGTTGTACTGTAAAACATTGGGCAATAGTATCTACTGACTCAACAAAGTATTGGTTAAAGGCCTTTGCCACATCAGTTGGATTCTTCAATATTGTGTCATTCACTTTAAGTACAATTGGCTTAGTTATACTAATGTTTTGACCAGTTAATTTCTGAATCTGACTCCATATGGCTTTTGAGTTACCATTAGAATTTTCAGCAATTATAATGAAAAAGTCCGCCTTTACTTTCCACTTCCGGTTCTTACGGATTGCTCTGTTTACTTCGCCACGGATGTTTTTCTTGCACACATGTTTGTCTGATGGATTCCTGCGGTGCTTGTCACTTGGTTGGACATTTAATGTACTCACGAGCGTATGGTCACCGCCGATACTCATAGGGAGAGTTGGAGATGTACTCAGTAAAGCTGGAGATGTACCCAGTGAAGCTGGAGATGTACTCAGTACAGCTGAAGATGCACTCAGTAGGCCCACAGCAAGTCCCCCCAGTAGTGATGACTTTACCGCCGGCGAGTTAAACGATGGACGATCATCCACCGGGAACCGGACGGGTGTCGTATCCTCCGGTGAGTTCAGATGGCCAGAATCGGAACACCGGACTTCCCTCGCGGTCATCTGCAGACACTCACCAGGACCGGTGTCCTCGGGGTGCGCCAGAGATTCAATAGAACACCGCTGAAAACTCACTGGATCTTCCATGGTGCTCGGGGAGAGTGCACATCGGAAAAGGTAAGTTTGCTGTGCGGATTTGGAGCATGAGTAGTTTCTAACAATACTACATACCTGAGCTGAGGTAGAGTTGCTTGAAGAAACGTCAGAAATACTTGCTCCATTTGTGGTTGGACCGGGACACTGATGAATGTCCCCCGACAAAAGCAAACATATGGCTATTATCACAGCCTGACTGGATTGTCGTTTACATGTTGTTTTTATCCTTTTCACCCTGCGGTGGTGTCGAGTTGGGGTTACGGAGGATGACCAAGGTGTACTCCCCATACCTAAGAACGCCATGGATCTTGTTTGTTTGTTAAATGCCGAGAGATCCTGAGAGCAATTAATTCGTAATTGTTGCGAATAATATTCGCATAATTGTTGTTAAGAGATTGTATAGGTGGATAGTTGTTTGTCGGTTGTATAAACTTCAGAAGTATTGTGTAAATTAGCAAAGCGACTACCGCGCCAGACCGACCTCCGGCCATGTTTTCAATCAACACTCCGGCCATGTTTTCATCAACACTTCACCCATTAATATTTTATTCACCCATATTTATTTAAAACTCACTACGTATACTGTGCCTATCTGGGCCTTTACTAGACTAACTGGGACTTGTCACAGCACTTACATGTTGTTGCCCTATTGGTTTGTTCTCCTCATTTATAAGTAATTTATAGCCAACATGAATGTTAGTTTTAGTTCCTTTAAACGTTTGTACTTTTAGAATTATGTTTTGATTTCGTATTTCCGTGCGTGCCGTGCACTGTAAAGACCAGAAAGAGGAAAATGTTACAACAGCGAAACAGGAAAATGTAGCCTACCAAAAAAGATCACGAGAGAGGAAATGTACTCTGACACCCCAGACAAGACAAGCATGCAGTGTTAAAATGAATACTGTGCATGCTGCTGTTATATTATAGTAGCAGTTGCATCGTCTAAAGGTTCATTAAAATGAATCAAGCTACTTTCATGTGAAGCCATGTGATCCTGTCCTGCATGAGGCCAATACTTTTAAAAAATGTACCTGATGGTAAAATATGTATTGGCACTGTGGTTGATCTGTCGGAGGCTTGATGGAGCAACGACCCATAAGAGTATTTTGTTTCCGCATTCCACACTTCTTTCGCTCTGTTCATGACTGACTAATATAAAAACTGGCATATAATAAGAGTCATTTGTTTGCGAACAACACAGGAGGCACTATAGCTGTCATGATGTGGTTTTGTGTGTTTTCGTTATTAGTGATTCCCCGTCGATTATTTGTCCCAGGTGTTTCTCATTTCTCACGCCCCCTTGTTATCTTGTCTAGCTCATTTGTCCTTGATTATTTAAGCCCTGTGTTTCTGCCCTGTCTTTGTTGGTTGTTGAATTTATGTATGTGAACGTTGGTGTTTTTGAATTCTCGAGTCTTGCTTCTTGTCTTGTTTCCTGTTCCAAGTTTGTTATTAAAGCTACACTGCGTTTGGATCCAGCCTCAGCTCTATTTCTCCGCACAACGTCACAATAGCCTGGTTCAACCAGACTCTTACTACATTTCATTTGAGTGGAAGTGCGTAGGAGGGCGCAGCCAGGCTAGAGGCACTAGGCCTATGAGGTGCAAATAACTGGTGCGCATGCGTGGTAAAAATAAAACGCTGGGAAGCGCTTTTGAGTACCAACATTTTTAGGGACTTACTGGAGAACGATTTTTTGCCATCTCTGGTAAGATATTAGGTGTGTTCATTAATTATCAGGGGTGCAACGGATCGCAGTTGATCCGTACGATTCCTCTTTCTTGTTTACTTACGCTTGAATGACACATACACACACAAAATTATGTTAAAATACCCATCTCGGCAAGTATTCACAGTGATGTGTAAGTTTACTCGTGATAAAAGGCTGTGTCACTATATTCGGTCCTTGCATTTGGTCTTAAAGTGACAGCAGCATAATATTCCTGCTGTTCTGTGTCATCAATGTTAATAAAATAAAAATAAAAAAAACATCATCATCATCTACATTGATCGAGAGGAAAGAAGATAGTGAGGAGAGCAGTCAGGAGGAAAGTGATGACGACAGCTTGTAGGAAAAGTGTGTGGTGTAAAGTGTGAGGACCAAGCGGCATCTCCCTTAAGAACCAGAACAAAAGTTATGTATACTCCCATATATGTTCGTTTTTGCATTCAACAAGTGATGAGCGCAACATTTCTTTGACACACTTATATGTGCCATGTCAGAAATATGTAAACATAGGTGCTCAAGACAAATTTGTTAATTTAAGTAATATTTCACATTTTTGACATGACATGAATGTACCCTGACTTTGTGGTATTTTGTCCACTCTAATAAAACAAGTGTACCATTTGAAAACCACTAAGTTAGATCATTTGGCATATACGAAAGTAAAGGCCCTAGCTAGTATCACATCCTCTTTTGGTCTACCATTCTGACCAAGGCAAATGACGTGAGTCATATTAATAGAGATCTAGCTCTGAACAAATACCAAGCACTTCTGCCCAATGTTTAATCGTGAAAGTCTGAGCTGGATACAAAATAAAATGACAGAACATAAGGAACATTAATAATTAAAATATATTAGGTTTATCATTGATTTTTAAAGTAGAAATAATAGCTGTTGCTTGAGAATGAGGTAAATTAACATTACGTTCATTGACATAATGACATTAAGTTCATTATGCCATAGGCACTTAGGTTTAAGTAAAAAATACACACACACAAAAAAAGGATCACGGATTCCTCAAAACTATTAAGAAACTGTTTTTAACATTGATAATAATATGCAGAATGATTTCTAAAAATTATATCTGTGACACGGAAGACTGGAGTAATGATGCTGAAAATTCAGCTTTGAACAAGAATTATATACATTTCAAAACATTTTTTTTAAAATTGTAATATTTCACAGTATTACTGTTTTTACTGTATTTTTTATCAAATGTATGCAGCCCTGGTGAGCAGAAAAGACTTTCAAAAACATTACAACTCCAATGACAGAGAGAGATGAATTCATGGAAATTCCACTGGGAAAACGTGAAACAAAACTCCTCAAATCGCATTTCTAATGAATAATCAAACAAACACACACTGTGAATCAAAGAGGGTTTTTTTTAATAAAAAGCAGAACCAAAATGCAGTTATAAAGAGCTGACACTGAGAAAGCTTTTCCCTTTCCATTTTCCCCTTTGAGAGCCAGACCAGCCTAAAGCTTGCAGTAAGCCGCATTCCTCGAATTAAAAAAAATTTTAAATACAACAAAAAAAGTATATAGTTTTAAAAACAATATATAGAGAACATTAAGATCTTAATGGACAGCGATGATAGTGAGAAATTGTGAAGCTTCATTATTTCACTGCATGCATCTCTACAGCTCTCCCTGTCTGACCCTTGAACACTGACCTTGGAAAACAATGTCAGTTTAGATACAATAGGAAGAGTTTATCCTCAGATTAATGATCAGGGGTTCCACTATCATGAGTAAGCCCATATTGCACCCTGCGCTCTGTTATAATCATTAGTACTGGTGGATCTGGAAAGAGTTAATTATTATGGCACACTGACCTGATTAATGAATGATACGCAAGATTAAAATTAGTGGCGGGTGGGTGCATATGGACTAGATTAATGCTGCGTTCCATTCAAAGTTTGATCTGGGATGCTCCCATCGCTGGCTTCCACAACCACTTTTTTGATGGCCTACAAAAGATGGCCTTTGACTAAAAATTCCAAAGAAGTAAAAAATGTGAAAAAAAAAATATTTCATTCATCATAAAAACTACTGACAAAAACATAAACGCGTCTTTAACTACACGTTGTCATATAAACAACCATCAGAAAAGATACATTTATTTAAATTTAAATCTCACATTTAGTTTCAAGCTATATATGTTTGATTCACTAAACTCCAAAAGAGTTATTCATTGGTGAACCGTACTTCCTTGGTTTCACTTTCTCAACAGGGTCATTCATTCGGGAATTGGAACGTCTTGACTCAAAAGAGTAATTTATTTGGGAATTGAACTAGTTAAGCTGTATTTTTTTTTTTGATCCACCATAAATAATCAGACTCAAAAGTGTTATTTGTTCAGGAATTGGGCTTAGTTTCCCTAAAGGAACTATGATCGCAAGTTCCGTTGTTCCCAACAGAGATTAATGGAACTTGCGACCAAAGTTGGCTAGCGATGCTTTTGGGTAACACAACACTGGTCGCTCTGGGGTGCATTTCCCGAAAGCATCGTTAGCCAACTATGGTCGCAAGTTCCGTCGTTATCAGCATAGTTCAACGAGTCGGTGTTTCCCGAAACCATGCATCGTTCCAACGAACATTCGCAAACAGCATCGCAAAGTTGTGTGGTTTGAACGACAGGTGCCTGTTATTTAGAACACATACAAATGGAATTTACGTCTTTTAGTTTGAAGAGTGCGCATGTGCGAACGTGCTCTACTACGTAAGAACGAGCCAAATATTGAGTCTGGTAATAAGGCAAAATAACTGAGAACAATTAGAAATAGTCCTCAGATTACATGTTTGTAATTTATATTAAAAAATCTAGCGTAATTGGATCTCAAACAGTTTCATTAAAAGTAGTTATTACTCCACCACGTCCGAAACCAACGTGGTTGAACGATACTTTGCGACAGTGGGTTTCGGGAAACAGTCGTGACTAGCTAGTTGATTTCTCCAACGATGCATCGTACTATGGTAGTGAAGCAGTGAGCTACGTCGTTGTACGGGAAACGCACCCCTGTATGTTTGCGCGAATTGGACTTCCATGGTCTTGCTATATAGCTAACAGGGAACATTCTCCTTAGCGTTTCTTAGGCAAGCATTCTTCCAGTATTGTTAAAAAAATGTTCTTTCAAAGTTATCTAGAATTTAATAATGTCCTCAAAATATTGTTCATGGAACATTTCCTGAAACTGAATGGAACACAGCATTTGATTGGCCAATTAGTCTGTCAGTCAAAACAGGGTGGAGCTCTACACTAGGTTGCTGTACACCTCTAACACAGCAAAAGCAGATACATGCATCATGGGAATGTAGTCATTTGCAAATGAACAATGTCAAATCTACGAACCATAGTAATCATAAGAATAATGATAATAATAGCAATAATAACAACTTATAACAAGAGAATTTTAAAGAGTATAAAAGTAATTGTGTTAACACATGAAGAGCGAGCTTCGGTGGGTCTACCTGGGGTAGTTCTTGGGGTACCGTTGCCTGATAAGTGTGTAAACATTTGCAGGGGACGACAATCTTGGCTCAAATATGTAAACAGTGAACACTGTGATGCCTTTTACGGCACCATTCTCCTGTGATGGAGCCACAGCAATACTGCAAGAAGGAAAAGGGGAGGGGCTTGTGTGTTTTTGTGGAAAAACAGCCTGTGTTAATTGCGTCTGGGGTTCACGTCGAACATGCAGGCCACGGCAAACATGGCAGTGCAGTGAGAAACATGCATCTACTGAGAGTTCGGGGTTAAATCCCCAACAATTGCTCAGGTTTCCCATAGTTGGCAGAGATAGCAACACTGCATCACGTCAGGGCTTGGTCACTGTATCCCAGCGGTCAGCGAAACATGTTCTTAATCATTTTACTTAGTGTTAGATGAGGCCATACAATGCAACCTTCATCAGTATTGTGTATCAGTATATAAACTCCCCCTAAAAAGATGGCATGAGGCCATAGAAACCTTAGAAAGACTTTAGAAAAGAAAGACACTTGCTGAGGTCTTTTGAAGAACGCTGAGAGACAGATCTTGCGGTGGAATAACTTTAAACGCACAGACGTACATGTCCTTGTCCGTAATGTGTGAAAGGACGCTCGGAACAGTCAATGTACGCATTCTCCCATGCAACAGCCTTCATTCGAATATCCGGGTCATGGCACCAGAAAATGGCCTCCTGATCAAGGGCCCCAGAGAAGCTTCAGAAGTTCATCTTTAATTTTGTTCTTCAGTTCAGATGTAAACATGGAGAGTCCGAGGGTGGATGGAAAACTACGGTCCAGAAAATCACACACCTGCACGCTGCTTTCAGCTGATTGGTGGTTTTCGCCTTTCTTTTACCTCCCTCTCTCGTCTATGCTCTCCATCTATGTCATCCATCGTGTTTTTTACGACTTATCAACCCTCTCAATCACCCTGCCCTCATCTGTCAGGAAGCTTGACGAATGCCTCCTCCTGCTGTTTTTTTCCTTTCATTCACTTCTCTCGCTCTCTCTTTGCCTCTCCCCTCTCTCTCCGTGGCATTGATTTTCTTTTTTTGAATTATGGCCGGGTCCTAAGTCTCCTCTTCTCCAGTTGACACAACCAATCTTGCAGCCACTGAGAGGTGGTCAGTCAATCCAGCAAGTTGAGTGATGAAGCTCAACTCCTCTATATCCTGTAAAGGGTAATAGATCAAGTCATTAATAACTATTAAAATAACAGCAAATACATATATATGACATATAGAAATGTATACCTGTGAATATTTGAATTGGAACACATGTGTCAGATACTATTTATCTTTTTGAATGCTATTCCAACAGTGCTCCATGGGATCGCACCACAGAGTAAAGCATAACGAAACATATTAGTCGACTGCCTGACATGAATACTGTAGAGTTATGAACCAATGAATCGAAGCAACATACTACTCTTACTATTTATGCATGCATAATAATATCTATGAGGGTAGATTTGCCAAAATGTGCAGTAGCTATTCAAAGCATGCTTAATAATAATGTAAATGTAAAATATCACACAATACAAAGCTCTTAACTTGACTTTTCATTTCCAATGTGATAAAAAGCAATAACAGCTGCACTGACAAATTTTCATAATTGCTTAACATACTACTATTTATCATGTAAAATTAATTACATTTGAACGCATTGCCTTAAAAAAAGAATAACAGTTTAATTTCCAAGATAACTGACTAGAAACATTTTTACATTTTATAACTTAAAATGTCTTAACCTTTTATTTGAATATTTTGAATATTGATCACTTCAAATAAACTTTTGTAATTTATTTATTTTATTTGTACTTTTTCTATTTAGCTTATTTCTGATTTTAATTTTAGTAAATACCGGTAGTACATTTACTTCAACTTTAACTCAAACAGTTAGTTGCCAGGGCAACATTTTGTTTACGTTTCTCTTATAATATTAATTTTAATTTTAAAATAAATTTAATATTTTATTTCAGTTAACAAAAAATATTTTTAATAAATTTCATTTTAGTTAACAATAACAACACTGAGCAGTATGCCATTTGAACAATTGAGTATAGCTATATTCAATTACGAATATAAGCTAAATGTTTTAACACAGAAGAATGCTACACTGCTGTCATATGACCTATTTATATGACACATTTAATGCAGCATCGAGTGCCATGCAGTTAACGTTTTTTTCACAATCCGCCAGCTGGAGTGCCCACGATTGTCACCAGAGGGCACTACTTCCGTCTCCTTTGCTACCTCATCCTGAACTCCATTTCCCAGTATGCACTGCCTGACTCATTATGTGTGATATTATGTCAGTTATGTGTGATTACATTTATAAGTTTTAACTTACATGCTCATTCTTTGCGAAGTCTTGTTGTGGTACAACTGCAGTTCTGCGTGTTCTATCCTGGTTTTGATCTTTTGCCTGTTCTTTGGATTAACGTATTTGCTTGTGTTTCTTGGACCTTGTTTTATGTTTGGGTTCTTTGTCCGTGTTTTTGACCCTGTGCTTGTTTATGGATTACGACTGAATAAAAGCTGCTTTTGGATCTTTAACCTGTGCTTTTGTGACGATGCAGATTTAAGATTGTGTGCTGAGCCGTGGGTCGAGAACTGTTACACCTCTAGTGTATTGCATTGTGGGATATGATACCCAATGCAGTGAGTTCTGTTGTTTAATACACATTTTAGCAAATGTATTTTGGGTATTATTTTATTCATCGAATAAAAAAATGACGCAAAGTACATGTACAGTACACCACCATGGACATGCCCAACAAGAAAGCCATTTTGTTTATTGACTTCCCAAGTGTTTTGCATTCACTGCAATTTTTAGTCTCAGTTAATGTTTTCCTTATTTGCATAATGTACCTGAAAAGGGAAGTAGGTTTGTTAATGTTAACTCACCACTTTCCAGTCCGGTTGCAAGCCTTCCTCTTTATAAAGGATGTAATCGATTCTCCTGCCATTGCCCTTCAGGGGGATTTTGCGCCCCTTCTGGCTGGGACAATGGTTCTTGCTTGCAGGGAACACCAAGTACTCTTTTCTCCCCTCTTCATTCTCCATCACTCTGTCAGAGAAATGCTAAATGACTGCGTGTTTACCGTGAATGCATAATCTATATAAACACATATAATTGTGTTCAGCTTACTTTTGTAGGCTCTCTGGTGAGCTGACCTCCTCATCATATAGCCCAGTCGTGTCTAGCAATGTACCTGTACAACAAAGCACGCAGCACAATCAGGTTACATATGAGCTTGAGATATAGATTTTTTATATATTTATATCCTGTGAGTATGACTACTTAAAAGACCCTTAGATCACAGATATCTATGTGCACTTAAGAGAAGGACCAGGGTAAAAACAGCATTAAAATGAGCTCAAGGGAAATCTGTATGAGTCATGACTGTGGTTCTGATATGCATATACATGACTCTAATTGGCCATCTCCAGCCAACCGTTTCCTCTCTTCTGTTATTCCTCTTAATACTTCACTAATTCTACCAGCCAGATTGATAGTTCCAGTACTTTCCATGAAGGTGCTCTTTGTGACCACTGTTTTTTACTTTAGCAATATATATATATATATATATATATACACAATATTTAAATGATAAACAATCAATCAATCTAAATAAAATAATATTAATAATGGAATAAATTATAGTATAATATAGAACATATATAATATAGTAAAATAAAATAAAATATGTAACTGTGTATATATATATATATATATATATATATATATATTAGGGCTGTGCAAAAATTAATTGCGATTAATCGCATCCAAAATAAAAGTCTGTGTTTACATAATATATTTGTGTGTGCTGTATATAATTATTTTGTATATATAAATACACACACATGCATGTATTTATTTAAGAAAATGTGTTATTCGTATATAAAATATTTATATTTATATAATATAGATTATGTATTTATATACATATACAGAATTTAAGCACAAATAATTCTTAAATATATACATGCATGCATAGGTATTTATATATACAAAATTATTATATACAGCACACACAAATATATTATGTAAACTCAGACTTTTATTTTGGATGCGATTAATCGCAATTAATTTTTGCACAGCCCTAATATATATATATATATATATTAGGACTGTCAAATGATTAATCATGATTAATCACATCCAAAATAAAAGTTTGTGTTTACATAATATATGTGGGTGCACTGTGTATAATTATTTTGTATATATATAAATACACACACATGCATGTATATTTAAGAAAAAAATATTATTTATATATAAAATATTTATATTTTCATATAATATAAATTATATATAAATCTATAAATACTATATACAGTATATACATGAAAATATTTCTTAAATATATATATATAAGCATGTGTGTCTATTTATATATATAAAATAATTATACACAGTGCACCCACATATATTATGTAAACACAAACTTTTATTTTGGATGTGATTAATCACGATTAATCATTTGACAGCCCAAATATATACGCAATATTTAAATTGTAAACTTCATATTTAAGAAAACAATCAATCAATCGATATAAAAAATATTAATAGTGGAATAAAATATAATATAGTACACATATAATATAGTAAAATAAAATAAAATATGTAACTGTGTATATATATATATATATATATATATATATATTAGGACTGTCAAATGATTAATCATGATTAATCACATCCAAAATAAAAGTTTGTGTTTACATAATATATGTGGGTGCACTGTGTATAATTATTTTGTATATATATAAATACACACACATGCATGTATATTTAAGAAAAAAATATTATTTATATATAAAATATTTATATTTTCATATAATATAAATTATATATAAATCTATAAATACTATATACAGTATATACATGAAAATATTTCTTAAATATATATATAAGCATGTGTGTCTATTTATATATATAAAATAATTATACACAGTGCACCCACATATATTATGTAAACACAAACTTTTATTTTGGATGTGATTAATCACGATTAATCATTTGACAGCCCAAATATATACGCAATATTTAAATTGTAAACTTCATATTTAAGAAAACAATCAATCAATCGATATAAAAAATATTAATAATGGAATAAAATATAGTATAATACACATATAATATAGTAAAATAAAATAAAATAAAATATGTAGCTGTATATATACACTCAATTTGTTTATATATATATATATATATATATATATATATATGTAGTACTGACACAAACTCTATAAACTAGATTTTTTTATCATATATTTTATTTATATATTTTACATTTGTTTATATATAACATAACACATATATTTGGTATAATATTTTCTATATTACATATACCGAATTGTGTGGGATCGTTGAATTCTGGAACCAAAATAAATGGGTTGTGGACATATTAAGGTTGAGAACCCCTGTTCTTGAGGTTAGTAACAAAATTGTCGTCTTTCCATTACATTTTTACAGATAGAGTGTCAATCTTCGTACCAGGCCTTGAACCTCAGAGGAGAGAAAAAACAGGGTGTGCTATAAAGAAAAGTGGATCACGCCCACTAATGGCGCCCACTAAAATCAGAAGCGGCATTAAAGGCCTGCACTCCGTTAGATCTATTTCAGAAGTGGGGCTGGTAAGAAGTTCTCTTCTGTGGTCTCCTGCCAGCTCATCTAGTGCACCATCTGCGTACGGCGCGCTGAGCACAGGCGTGTGACATCTAATTTAGCTCTGACACGAAGGCATCTCCAAAATCTCAC
Organism: Pimephales promelas; assembly: GCF_988280905.1. Lineage (NCBI taxonomy): Eukaryota > Metazoa > Chordata > Actinopteri > Cypriniformes > Leuciscidae > Pimephales > Pimephales promelas. The sequence continues at coordinate 15,335,495 of NC_142793.1, forward strand.
ATTTGTGGGGGAAAAAAGATGGTTACTATACTATTTTAGATCATTGTGGAAAAGGTTATCTATTAAATATTTAATACAAATATAAAATATTTTAAACAAAATGTATGATTGTATTAATATATACCCTTATCTTGCACCCGGCGCAAATGACTTTGTACACTGACACGTGTATCATTCCTATTTTAAACCTGCGCAAAGCGGGCTTTTCCCTAAACTAGAAAATGAACTTGCGCTCCCTGGGTGGGACGGTGCAAAAAGGAGGCGTGTTTCGGTGCAAATATTCCCTAGTGCTATTTTGCAGTTCCAGAAAATTATTGCACCACCTGACCAGAAAAAACCTAGTCTAAAGTCAGTGGCGCGTTGCGCGTTGTTCATAATGCTATTTTAAGTGCGCATGCTTGGCCATAATGTAGCTGGTGCACATCGCCCATACACTTTGATATTGAAAATATTAACACATGAGAGAAATCATTTGGGTGTTCATGAATATGTAAAAAAAAATTAGGCCTAAATCTAGCTTACACATTTACCCAAATTTTTCAGGCTAATTGTAGGAATGACGGATGAGACCTGTTTGCCCAATAGTAGCAATGTGTACAGTATATAAGGACATCTGACAAAATTAGTTTGTCCTTCAAGAACCAGGAAAAAAAATCTCCCATCCCCATACAATTTCACTTCTCTGTCTTTTACGGCCCTGACAAAAACGTCTGTCTCTTCGACGAGTGCACCTGCTCTTAAAAGGTATGTTGGATGATGTCCTGATTGGTTTATTTCACGTTACGCCCCAAACCACACCTGTCACGATTTCCTGTTCCGTGCCATGTTTTGTAGTTCCCCCAGGTGTTTCTGATTAGCCACGCCCCCTTGTTCCCTTGTTTAGCTTGTTTGTCTGTGTATTTAAACCTCTGTGCTTCAGTTGTTGGGTGTTGGTCGTTGTTGCGTGTGGCTTTGTTCTTATTTCTTGTTCTGAGTTTCTTTGTTTTACCCTGGATCACCTTTTTGAGTTCTTGTTCTTAGTTTCTTTGTTTACCCTGGATTACCTGTTAATTTGAGTTTCTTTGTTTAACCTGGATTACCTTTTTATTTAAATGGAGTGCTTGCGTTTGGATTTCCTCTCCGCTTTATTCCTAGCCCTGATGTTACAACACCTATGAATAATGAGGCTATTTCAGACCAACCCCTTTTAGATTTGTGTCGGGCGCAAGAGTAATTTATCCCACCGGTAAAATAGCAACAGCGCCCAAGACCCGCCCACAAAGTTACTTGCGATTCGTGCTTGATACTTGCGTTTCAGATCTTTAAAATAGGGCCCATACACTTTTTCCTTAAACATTGAAATCTTGATGTTGACATAACATAACATGTTTTTGTATCAACTACTCTTCTGCGATATAACATATATGATAAATATATATATATATATATATATATCTGGATTATATATCTATTATATCAGCACTCTACTGTCTAGATGTGACATTTGCATGCAGATCTTGAAAAACCCACATTGGTCAACCACAAGTGCAATCTCTACCTGCTAACCCACAACTCCCAAGCTTTTATGACATTGCCTATACATTTTTTTAACCCTTTTTACTGAACTCACCTAAGGCCCACGGTTTGTCCTCTCCGGGACCAAGACGACAGGGGTCTTTATAATGATTGAAGAGGGAATGCTGTTGTTCCAGCTTATCCTCTAAATGACAGAAACATTGTGAGACAGAAAGAGTTTCAGAAAGGGTTACATTGCCTCCTTCTGGTCATGCACAACAAGATAGTTTAATGTTGACCACCTCCTTCCATTATATCAAGTAAAAAAATATATTTAATATTCAAAGCAATTTTACAATATACATTAGAAAAATTAAACGGAATATTACTATTGAGTGCATCGTTCTGGCTCTAAAATATGATGTAAAAAATGTGAAAGATTAAAATCTTTTTTTATTAATTTTTTTATTAAAAGTTATAAAGAAATGAATTGTGAAAACATTGGGAGAACTGTTTTAAAAAAAATAATAATTCTTCTGCCAAAAGCAATTCTAATTATTCTTTCCATTTATTATTATTATTAGAAGTAAAACACTTGGAAAAATGTTGCAATAATAATAATAATGATAATAATAATTTTAAACATTTCTTCTGCAAAGTATTATTTATTTTGCATTTTGTAATTTATTTAAAAAATAGCAATGTTAATAAAAACAATAGGAAGTATAACTATTGTTATATGTACAAACAAAACTATTGTTAATTCTACTGATATACTGATATATATATATATATATATATATATATATAAAATTAATATTATTATTATCATGATTTTTTCTACTTAATTTTACTAAATAAAATGGAACAACTTGAGTAAAATTGGGATTGTTATTAAAGCAATGTTTTAAGACATGTTAAACCCAGCTGTTATACGTACATTTATTACTAGCCAAAGGTGTAATAAATTTTGCCCTAAATAAATAAACACCTGAAGGGCATTTCTTTATATCCTAAATCTGCAGATTCCACGTGGCCTGCATATTGCTTTAGTATTAAAACCCCAGATGTTTTCTAACAAAGAAAATGCTGGTACCCGAAGAGCAGTTGTCAAAGTTGAGGTCTCCGAGGATGACGTCGAAGGCCACCTGATCTTCCTGAACCTTCTCCTCGTCCGTGGGAGCCAAGGTGTTCCTCCTAAACTCAGCGCCCCACTCCAGCAGCATGTCCAACTGCTCGCAGCGCACAGATGCATCACCTGAGAGAGGAAGACAGATTTACACAAACAATACCTATCAACAACTCAATCTAATAAAACACAAATGTGATTTTACAGAGGGTTTTATTCAATAAAAAGTGCACGGATCGCATTGTGGAAAACAACTCATTTGATTTGGGCGTAATACAATAAAATGGCGTCGCACTGAGGTGCCTTCAGTTTATCACATTTTCACGACTCGTTCTGAGGCGGTTATGGCAGATGTAGCGATTTAATGAGGCCAGGGTGGGAAAACAGAGCCAAGAAGAGTGTGAGAGCGCAGTGAAGCATAGAAAAAGAGGGGATGTCTGCAACATCTCCCTTCTGCTTTGGTGGAGCTGGCAGTAGGCAAGTGTAGAAGAGAGAAAGAACAGCAATTTAATTGCAAACCTCAAACAGTAGCTTAAGTGTGTGCTTTGGTGCTAAAAAAATAACCTTTAACAAAATTTCTTAAAGGTGAAGTGTGTAATTTCTGCACCTCTGATGTTACCAAAGGTTCACTTGATTACTTGATTCTGACTGACCAATCAAATCATTCTGTTTTATGTATACATTGCAACATTGTGAAGTGCAAGTGAACAAAATAATATATTGCAATGTTGCAATGTTCAAAAGTTTGCAGTCTGTAACGTTTTTTGGTAATGCTTTAGATTACAGCCCACAAAGTACTGCGCAAGTAAAAGGAATTTACAATACAACATGTGGTAATTATAGTGTACTGTACATATACATAGATGTAGGTTTAAGGAAGAATATGGGGTACTTATTCTACTATTATGATACAATACGTTTGGGAGGAATTTAGCAAGAACATACACTGCATACCTTTTTGTAACAATAGTGTACCAATACATACAGCCTAGGCTTTTTTTAAATTACGGGGTACATATCAGTGCTTTTATAAATCTTTTTTTATATATCAAAGGTGCAGCTGTTTGTTTCATTAGTTCTGTGTTGAAAATAGGGGACAATTGTGGTTCTTTATAGGAAAATAAGGGACACTTAAAGGGATACTCCACTTTTTTTGGAAATAGATTCATTTTACCACTCTCCCAGAGTTAAACAGTTGAGTTTTACCGTTTTCAAATCCATTCAGCCGATTTTCTGATATTTAGAAGAATATCAGTAACCAGACAGTTTCTGGTCTCATATATACTGGTCTCAAAAATATACTATGGAAGTCAATGAGACCAGAAACTGTCTGGTTACTGATATTCTTCAAATATAAAAAGAAATTGGCTGAATACATTCGAAAACGGTAAAACCCAACTTTTTAACTCTGGGGGAGTGGTAAAATGAGCTTATTTCCCAAAAAAGTGGAGTATCTCTTTAAAATATTTGTACTATATTATATATATTCGCAAGTTAGGTTTGTGTTTAAAAGCCTAGACTACATACATCTTCAAGGATGTCTAATTTAAGAAACCTAACCGTAATAAAATTCACTTATTCCTCGTGAAGTGTAAAATAGTGCAATTTCTTTCTTCCTTTGCAATCTGCGGATACTTTCCTCAAAGGAGACCGCTTCGATGGCGTATGCAGCCTTTGAAATGAGACGCAGCAAGTGAAAGGGATTTGCCGTTAGCATGGGGCTGTGATTGGAGGATGACAGGTTTCAGTGTTGATGATCATTCTCAAAGACTACTGCAACTTTTTTTTAAATACTGGGGAATTATACCCTCGTTCCATGTAGTTACAGGGTAAGTGTTGTGGCAAGTCTGACATTTGGGGTCTGTAAATTAAAATGGTGCTTGTTTCCCTGTTCCTTCCATGATCTCCACCAGAGGGCACTCCTCCCGACTCCCTTGCTTTCCCATCAGGAACTTCTATTTCAAGCAATAGTCTACACTGTAAATTTGTTTTACTTACGCTGTACTTTGTGGGCTGTAGTCTAAAGCGCTACCAATTTTTTGTGTTTGTGAAAGAAATAACACCAAATCTGCATTTATAAGATGAAAAATGCTGTGATATATATAGATTTTTTTTATTATGACTTATTAGTAAAATTTAAATAAACTTTTTTCTGTTTTAGTTGAAAGATGAATTTTCAGCATTAGAACTCCAGTCTACAGTGTCACATGATCCATCAGAAATCATTCTAATATACTGATTTGCAGAAACACATTTTGTTCTATATGAAAATGTACGATATTTGATACTTAAACAATTTAGAACTCAATTATACATAAGAGCAGCCACTGAGCCATACAATTTCCTTCTTGGCTGCTTGAAATCTCAAACCTGCAAAAGAAACCACATTTCAGTATTTATTTTCAAGGCAAGTAACCTTGTGTAGCTACATCAGGAGAATAACTTAAATCCGCCTCTGCACTGTCAAAGTCTATAACACAGACACACACACACACACACATCTGTATTTTTTCATCTGTGTGCATGACCCTAAGAGACAACACACAAATACAAATTGCTTTTAGACTTGTGCCTGAATAGAAAGACAACTTGCAAATCAATAAACCCTGACCTGCCTTCGAAAGCATGCACGTAAGCAAATGAAACACATGTGTACAAACACACACACACAGTTTGACAGAGGAAAACAAGCGATTGAGAATAACCAGAGATGCTCTGCCTCCTCTAATAACTGAAAAGTCCCTGTCCAGCATCATCTCCAGTATAATCAGGTTTATCTTGCCTTCTTCCCCGTTTCTTGTCTCATTCCCTCATGTTTCATTTCTCCTCCTGAAATAGCCCCTGCTCTATAATTAGAATGGGTGGCAGACACACGGAGGCGTGGGTGGATCCCGGAATAGCAGGAGAATGTCTTCATAAAAAATGAGTGCTAGAGACCGTGAGCTTTAAATAGGGCTGACGCCAGGAACGGCGAGAGCCCGTCGTCATGGGAACCGGGACCCTGTGGGCGAGCGGGACACGTTGATTAATCGGAGCGGAGAACAGGGGTCAACATGGAGTGATGTCATAGGCCTCGCACGTGAAGTGTCGATCGGGTATGTGTGCATGACACAAGCTACTGAGATAAAGCAGAGAAGACTAGCTTTTCTTTTAGGGTTCACACAAAACTGCACACATACACACAACCGCTTTCCTGCTCTGTGTGGAAATCTACTCAGATGTGTGGCAAACGAGCAGTAGGATCGGGACAAACCTGTCAGGATCACTCAGCATCAGCGCTGTAGTAAGAGTACCACAATTCCACTGAGGTTTAGTGTGTCGCTAAAAACTGGAAAAAACTGACATTGTGGGAACCTTGTAGGACAGACTACAAAAATAGCTTCATAACTTTTTGTTAATTTTTCATTTTTATTCTATTTATAATTAGCTTAAAGGGAGTAGTTCACTTTCAAAAAAAAAACTTTTGCTGAGAATTTGCTCACCCCCATGTCATCCAAGATGTCCATGTCATTCTTTCTTCAGTCGAAAAGAAAATAAGGTTTTTGATGAAAACATTCCAGCATTTTTCAAGTTTCAGTGCAAACTGCAAACTGTTCAAAGGGCTTTAAACGATTCCAGATGATGAATAAGGGTCTTATCAAGCGAAACGATCTGTCATTTTAAAAAAAATAACAAAATTTAAGTTTTACAAGCGAATCTTTTTCCGAGTCAATTCGTTCATTTTGTTCGTTGAATCAACCAAATGACTTGAAAAAAGATTTGACTTGAAAAAAGAGAGTCACAAACGCGCATCACAGAACAGAGCAAGACGAGCGTTTGTGCTTATAAAACTTAAACTTTGCGATTGTTTTTAAATGAGCGATCGCTTCGCTTGATAAGACCCTTATTCATCGTCTGGAATCGTTTAAAGCCCTTTGAACAGTTTGCAGTTTGCATTGAAAGTGTTTTTTGGACCTTGAACCGTTTGGTTACCAGTAAAGTGCATTAAATGGAGAAAACGCTGGAATGTTTTCATCAAAAATGAATGTTTTCATTTCAATTTGACTGAAGAAAGAAAGACGTGGACCTCTTGGATGACATGGGGGTGAGTAAACTACTCCTTTAATTCAAGAACTTGATTTGAGGTGAAATCATTTCTTAAAATTAAATGAATAAAAACACATTAATAGTAGGCTAAAAATAATAATTACAGATTTAACAATATCTTAGAACAATAGATAACATTTTTGTAATATAATATTTATAATATCAACCAACTCTGCTTGTATATACAGTACTATTGTGTACATTGTTTATTTCTTGTTCTTTCGCATGCATCAGCTATGATAAAGACACATCCACTCTTGAATGAAGGGAGGGTTGTTCTTGTTTGGGTCGATTTGTTCAAATATCAACAGTTTTTCTCAGAAATCGCTTACTGCACCTTTAAGTCACTATGATGTGACTCGAATCCCTCTGCGTACTCTTGTGTGTAGACACCTACCTTCAATAGCATGCAGATGAGTACAGGTGATATATCCAACGACTCGTTGTTCCTGAGCAGAGCTTCCAACCTGCACCTGGGAGAACAGAGCAGGAGGACAAAAGAGATTGAAGAGTGAGAACTTTGCCACATCAAACATGTTATTGAAATGCAAAATCCGTTGTGAAGTGCTGTCAAACACCCCTGAGCGGTGTCATCAGCTTCTTCTGTCATAACTCTCTCAGATGTCTGGGGTCCATGTTAAAAGGTAAAAGTCAGAGCATGCACAGCTCTGAGAGATTCAACACCTGCTCATATCATCATTTTATCCAGCTGCACCAAATTTCACAATTTTATCTTGTTTTCATGCATAATATCAGCACATTAGTGAACTGACGGACTAAATATTGGATATTGAAATGCTGAATGTTGACTGAAAAGAGCATAAAATACTCCTTTCAGAATCTGTAGGACTTAGAAGCTCCAGAAAATACTTACATGTTTCGCAGAAGACAAAAATGACAATTTACCCTCATCATCCCATTCAAAACGTTTACACCCCCAGCTCTTAACGCATCGTGTTTCCTTCTTGAGCATCAGTGAATGTTTTCAGCTTTTGTAAAAGTTGCGTAAGAGTCATTCAATTGCCCTCAGTGAGAAAAGATGGATTACAAAATCATACAGTGACGGCTGGAAAGGGTTCAAATATGCAAAAGATGTTGAAGAACTAAAGATGAGGTACTGTAGGACCTATAGAGGAATTAACTGCTCAGTCAGGACAAACAAATGACACGTGAACAACCGTCACTAAACATTGGCATTGTGCATTGCGCATTTTGGACTATGATTCTGCAAGGGGTATGTAAACTTTTGAGAACAACTGTATAAATAAATTGTAATAAGTAAATACAAAAATCAATAGCTTTAAATGCTATAAGTGAATTTAGGCATCGACATTATAATGCACAGTATGCACTAAATTGACATTTAGATTTGCTAAAGATTACATGTAAAAACAAAAGTGAAAGGGAAATTAGCATGCATGCATGTTTGTGTGAGTCTGTTCATTCATTCTGCCACCTCTCTGTCCTCTTTTCATCCAGACAGCCCATTCAGTGTAAATCATTTAATGACTTACATTGGCTTATTCCCAGCATTCAAAATGCTGAGAGCTACAGAACGGCTGGACTTTCCAAATACTGAGTTCTACATTTCAGCAGTGGTTGATAATAAATGTCATTATTCTTTAGAGGTGATTTGTAGATTTAATTACAATAATGAGAATCTGACCATGTGGTCTTATACCATGAGCTCATTGCATTGGATCAAAAAGGGCTAGCACCCTTTCATTTCACTGCTTGCTTTTTCCTCACTCAGCTTCATTGCCTTCCTCCGTTCCATAGTTTAATGGCCTCTCTTTCTCTTGCTGTGTCCTTGCGTATGAATATTTCAAATGTTTATCCATGCTTGGATAAGTGTGTGTGTGTGTTTGCAGTGACAGACAAGAGGAGGCAGGAAACCCAAAGGGCTGAAAATGTTTTGTGTCTACAGGGAATAATAATTAAAAAAAAAAAAACATAAATATACTGAATCCAATAATTAATACCATTTAAAATAAATTATACAAGTAAAATAAATGAATGTGTTTGATAGCATATTTATTTTTCCTGTGGTATCGAAATTAATATTCAAATTTCACTGGTATCGGTGTGTTAGATACAGAAATGTTGCTATTGTGACTGTCGTAAGTGTATTGTGACCTTGCACAATGTTTTATCTGAGCTTAAGTCCATGTAAGGTTATGAGTTTTGATTGAGTGTGCGTACATGCAAATAAGTGTTAATGGGCAGTGTGCTAATTGGAATGTGTTTGCCACTTGTGGGATCTCTTATAAGGTTAAAGATTATGCCAAAGGAGAAACAGTCGACTGGCTAAGTCCAGCACACACACACACACACACACACACAGAGTGAGAGAGGGCTGGCTAATGAACTTCCTCCCGTTCTTCTAATCCACTCCTGCTGGCAGCTTGAATGCTGAGCTGATAACACACACACACACACACACACAGCAATGACATGACTAAAGCTGAAGACGGCTAGTACTTTACACTAACAAAGCATTGCAAATAGAGCTGACCACAGCAGGAGCAGTGGGTCACGGTCTTTTACTGAAAGGCGGCACTGATTGCTGTACAATCTTCAAGTTTTAATGGTACAATTTTGCAATCCTTTCAGCATTTTAACTTTTGGTCCTGAACACAACGAATAATAGCAGTCAAATTTCCTTGCACAGAAAACAGTAATTAGGTATTATTCAACCATTTTACATCCATCCATGAAACACAAGCAGAACAAATTCACGAGTATGTCACTCATAAATTCATTCATACATAATTATCCCATTGAAATAAACAACTTTTGTAAGAATGGTTTTATGTACTATTTATGCAGATTTGTTCTGTTGTACCCTGTAGAGTTAACCAAGCTGTTTTTGCTACTGGACCTATATTTAAACAACCCCTGGAACGATTTATTTTGCAACATAGTTTCCATGAATGTTCTGGGTGGACTGGATAGTTCTGCATTTTGAATGATGGTGCATGAAATATTCGTTTCAAAAGAGCAATGGAAGTCCTGAAATGTGTCTGTTCGAAAAGAGCAGGATGAGATTTCACAGATTTATTATTAAGATGCTCACCAAGGCTGCATTTCTTTAATTAAAAAAAAAAAACAGTAAAAACAGTAATATTGTGACATATTATTATAATTTAAAATAACTGTTTTATATTTTACTATATTTTAAAATGTAATTTATTCCTGTGATGCAAAGCTGAATTTTCAGCATCATTACTCCAGTCTGCAGTGTCACATGATTCTTAAAGCTACTCTTTTAGTTTATTCTTAGCTAAAAACAGTTCTTTCAAAAATATATGTGCTCATTAATGTATATTTACTTCGTTCAAGTAATAAAGTATTCTCATGAGTGTATAATATGCCATTGAAAATACATACGGGTGATGGGTTCTAATGTCGGTCGCCATGTTGCCCCTCCATCTTGAAAGTACATTAGCCAAAGAGGGACATACCCGTTAATTCAAGTTTCGCCTTTCGCATTTACGTTTGAGTTAACACTCATGGACGAGGTCGAACTGGAAGCCATATTAATCTTGGACTACATTGGCCACCGTAGGAGTTAAAACGAAATCAGAATTGAGAGGAACAGAAACTAATCTTCACTGGATGGTCATATACCTTTTCTCCGTTAGATGAGGGTAAAAATTACACAGTATGGCTTTAAGAAATAATTTGGTAGCCCTTTGTTCAAATTGTCCTCTTCGGCATGTACATACTGTACTTTTTATAGCAATTACAATAAGGTTATAACGGTAACGCTTCCTTTTACAGTACAGTACTTACAGTGAGTGTACTTAGAAAGTACTGGCTAATATAAGGTAAGTACATGGAAAAGGGGTAGGTTCAGGGTTAGTACTAGTTATTACCCAGTAATTGTAGTTCCTAAAATAAGTTCATAGTATTTACGTAACTGGACTGTAAAATGAAGCGTTACCATTATAACTACTAGCCCTAAACCTACCCCTAAACCTTAGGTAGTTACCTTATATTACTAGTACTTTCTTGGGTAGGTACACTGTAAGTACACTGTACTGTAACTAAAGTACAAGTACTATAAAATAAAGTGTAACCAATCAATCTAAATATGCTGATTTTGTGCTCAACATTTTTTATTATTATCAATGTTAACAGTTGTGCTGTTTTTTTGGAAACAGTGATATTTTGGCATGCTTGTATGGACACACACGTCACCAATTTGCTAACAATCATGCATAAATGAGTATTCTACCCATGACGTTAAGAGTGTTGAGAGCTCTTGAATAATAATAAGAGGGCTGAACATACATGCTGAAAGGCCCTAATTAAAGAGCTGCTCATTCCTACGGGAGGCATTTTTAATTAATATCTCTGCTCCACACACATCCCTCCCTGTTTAATTTACACCCCTCCCCCAGACCCCCCTCTCCAAATTGTTCGACGGAGGTTCGTCTGTCTTTATTTATCAAAAGCTTAACTTTTATTACTCATGATGCCCGGAGTGAAAATCAGTGTTGGGGAGTAATGACCTAAAAGTAGCACGAACTACAATTGTCAGTAGTGTGACAGTAGTTCTGCTGTTTTTGTGAGTTCCCAAACCTTGTAGGAGCATCTAAAGTGTATCAATAACTTCTAGAAACCTTTGGTTAAAATTACACCCCGGTGAAAGATTTAACGTCAATTCAAGTAATAATCTCTTTAGTGAGTACATGTACAGGTCAAAGGCATTGTCCTTCTGTTTCTCTGTGTACAGTACTCAATATTTAACAGGCTGCTCTTTCACACACACACAATTAGAGTTAGTATTTATCAGCTCTGTCTGACATATAATGGTGGCTGGCCTCTTGCCCTTTTGGACAGAAAAAGAGATCAGGTCTGGAATGTGGCCAGAATCGGATACAGTGCTGAGGCAGTAATGACATCTCGACCCTAAAAGCCTGCGCTCATGATGAACCCCTAAATGAGCGCTACGTAAACAAAATATATAGCTAATATCTAATATCATGCACAACTACAGACACAAGTTCAAGTTCACATTTCAAGTCATTATACACAAAAATCCAGAGCACTAAAATGTTCTGACAATAGAGCAAATCCCAACAACCTTTCTATTTTACTCATAGACTGTCCATATGCTAGCATAAACAAATTGACTTCTTGTAATTGGAACTTAGCATAGCACTACTTGAAAATGTCAGGGAAATGTTATTCAAAGTTCACTAAAAACATATCCACTATGTTTGTTACCTTCTATGCTTTAAAAAAGTTACAAGGCTAAAGTTCAAATTAAACTTATGTTGCTTATGCTAAGTATGCTGTTTACTTAAGTAAGTTAAGGTAAGTTTTAAAGGGTTAGTTCACCCAGAAATGAAAATTCTGTCATTATTTACTCACCCTCATGTTGTTCCAACCCCGTAAGACCTTCGTTCATCTTCGGGACACAAATTAAGATATTGTTGGTGAAATCTGAGAGCCGAATCACTCCTGCGTACTAGTCCATAGGCTTCTTGAGGAATTGAAACTTGCCAGCCTCGAAAAGTTATTAAAGACATCGTTAAAATAGTCCAAGTGACTACAGAGGCTCAATCTTACAGTAAGTTTATCAAATGACAAGAACACTTTTTGTGCGCAAAAAACAACAAAAATAACGACTTTATTTCAACTATTCATTTACTTCTCTCTCTGCCTTGAGTCAGGTTACTAGTTTAATAGCGTAAGCTTCTGTTATTGTACGTCACACGCATCACACACATGACCAGCGTCGGCCAATAGTGAGCCTACGTGTGACGTAGCTCTACGCTATCACACTACGTTAACTGACTAGCGGCCCATAGAGAAGGAAGTGAATAGTTCAAATAAAGCCGTTATTTTTGTTTGTTTTTGCGCACAGAAAGTGTTCTCGTCGCTTGATAAAGTTAAGATTGAGCCATTGTAGTCACTTGGACTATTTTAACGATGACTTTAATAACTTTTCGAGGCCGGTAAGTTTCAATCCCTCAAGAAGCCTATGGACTAGTATGCAGGAGTGATCCAGCTCTCAGATTTCATCAAAAAATATCTTAATTTGTGTCCCGAAGATGAACGAAAGTCTTGCGGGGTTGGAAGAACATGAGGGTGAGGAAATACTGACAGAATTTTAATTTTTGGGTGAACTAACCCTTTAACATCTACTATCGTTTAATCGGAAATCAGTATGTTCTAAAGTACATAAAGATTGGGCTGGACTTTTATCATTGTAATTAAATACCAACTTGGTTATATAATCCATCAGTTGCTAAAGCATAATATATTCACAGATTCTTATATAAACTTTATGTAGAACGCTAGCAACAGCAGCTGCAAGACTAATGACCCTGTCTTTACAATATCCGGACTAAAATGAGCATACAATATAATGTCAGAATGAAACTACTTCTTGAATTGTAATATCCACTCTGCATAAGTGCACAGCCCCATTAAGACATATATAATGCAACAGAGCTGTACGTCCAACCATGGTTCAACAAAGAGAGGAAGCCTGCATTTCTAAAAGCATGACAGATGAGTGTTTCAAACAAGCCCTCTGGGCAACAAAGGGCTACTTGTAAATTATTCAGGTTGTTTGTGTATGATCAAACCGCAAGTCCACCTCCAGACACATGCCATGAAACGTTCAAGAACTTGAACAAGCCCTAATGTATCATGTCAATATCAATCACATGCAGCAAATTATTTTAAGCAGGAATAAAAATGTACAATCAGAATGAATAGTTTGAATATAAATGATAACTTTTAGAGATCCCTTTGCATTGCAGGTCCTGGGGTGCAGTTAATCAAGTTGAAACTAAGCTCCACATGCAATTTACATCAAGGTAGGGTGTAGCATAAATCAACAGAAGTTAAAAAGAATATAGTATTGGATATAACAAATGCAAAGATTTCTATCAAGGCAAATGGCTTAACATTTGACATGCTAAGTCTAAATAAAGCCATAATAAATAAGTATAAGAAGCTCACCTTGGCAAAAAGAACTCCTTTAGCAGCCAGAGCATCCTCGCTGCGCCCATTGGGGAAGCATTCATAATGGGCATCCAAAATAGGGTAGCGACTGGCCAACAGAAGCCCGCTGTTCAAGAACTTGAACCGTGAGCAACAGCCTTTCCAGCCATAGCGTCCCACATCGCTCAGCACAAAGGGAAAATAGCGGTGCAGCTGCCTCCTGAGCCTGTCTGCAGCCCGCCTGTCAAAGACTTCTTGTAGACAAAGGAAGTCCAGGTTGGCTGGGAAAAAGGCCGAGATCTCATGGTCAAAGCCGTCATCGCCGTGACGTCGCTTGCGCCCAATCGGTCTTTTGAACACTGAGGTGCGGTGTTGTGAAAGGGTGTTGTTGGGGGATATGCCTCCATCAGCTGCGTGGAAGCGAACCAGGGATTCCCGAGAGGCTGTGCGGCTTTCTAGGCTACCCGTATCCCCGTCTCCGGTCTGATGGTTTCCTTTTTCATCATCAGAATCAGGAGAGGTGATGCTGATTTGCACTCCAGCCGGATGGAGAGGACAGTCTTCTGAGTTCTGGATGATGTTGCTATGTACTGGACACTCACCAGAGGATTCTGGGTCTGCAAACTGGTGGAGAGCACAATCAGGAGCATGGTCTTCTGCATTGGAGTGGAGAGGACACTCTGAGGAATTCTGGGCTTCAGTGCTGTGGATTGGGCAATCCGAGCTTGTACCTCCTGATGGGTGAACGGGGCACTCATTTAAGGCCTCAGTCTCAGTCTCAGTGGTGACTACAGGCTCTGGACGATGGTCCAAAGAGGAGGTGCGGCGGAAGCCCTGAGTGGCCAAGCTGCAGAAGGATACCGCACTAATTGAAGTGTTGGTGGGAGAATCGATATATATCTTGATCTGGGGTCTGCTGGCACCATTACGGATCCGCTTGCCCACTTCCCGAGCTCGGCGTTGAGTGTCCGCAAGGTTGTTGAAGCGTGCAAGTGAGTCTGGCAGCAGGCAAACATTGGCACTGCCAAAGCAAAAGCTGCGGCCTTGTGGGCGCCACTCAGCAAGTGCCGCCCCGGTTCCAGCCGATGCTCCCTGCTCGGCACCATGCTTGTCTGGTTTCTGGTGAGAGTAGATGTAGGGGTTCCTGATGCTCTGAAGTGGGGCCCACAAGAGGAAGCCAATGAAGGCGAAGGGTAAGGATGCCAGTAACAGTACCAGGTAGAGCGGTGTAGAGATCAGGACCCCGAGTGCCAGAAAAGAGCAGGGATCCTGGGAGCGTCTACGTTTCTCCAGTGATGTTGCTACACAGGAGGCCAACAACCGGTCCAACAGCCAGTAGCAAGGAAAAACAAAGGCCCAAGACAGGCTGCTCAGAAAGCTGAGGAAGGCACTGGGGTAGGGAGAGGTGTGCAAGACCATTTCTGGCTCACCTTATAAACCAACTCCCGAAAAAAAAAAAACAGTACAAAAAAGAACTACAAAGTTAACCCGCCCCCCTGTGGTGGGAAGAGGTACACTACATGGTTCTTGGGTCCTTCGCTATGTCCGGCATTGAATATGGGATACACAGGGCCACGTGCCCGGCCTCTTCCCTCCTTGGTGGGGGTCTGCAAAGCTAGAGTCTCCAAAAGAATCTGTTCATGGTGATGACAAAAAACCCCTCCTGGGATTCAGAATATTCCAGGCACGGAAAGGGGAGGCCTCGTCAGTGCAGAGCCTGCAGACAACCAAAGGGAGGGGGGAACAAAATACACAGGCAATCAGGTGAAAGTAGGGGATAATGTGCAATCAACAAATTGGATCCCAGTAAAAATTCAAACGTTTCAGAAATCATGATGAAGAATAAATAAATCATTTCACAGAATGCAGAGAGTGTCAGGTCATCAAATGTAGCCTGCTATTTTTTTGGCTGCTTAAAAATATATAAAATATAGCTTATTGTTTGTAAATAAGCTAGAATTAAAAACTCATGAAATACAATTGACCTTATACATGTTGATTATTCAAACTGTGCAACCACATGGGATTATGTTTAGAAAAGAGGTCTGCCAGATGTGGCTTATTATCTCGAATGACCTACTGATTTTAACAAAGGAGAAATTAGGATAATTACCATTTAAAAAGCTACCACTGCACAGGTGTCACTGAAAAATATGATAACTAAGTCCCTTTGTATATTGATGGTGATTTTGTGGCTGTTGCTCATGAAATAAACAGGCAGAAACAGGCACATACAAACAAATGGAGTAGACGATGAGGAATATTAGACTGCAACCTCACAGAGAGACAATTACAGTGATAAAAAATTATCTTGAAAAATGATGAATTAAATTTTCCTTGTTCCTGAACAATGATCTCAGTGAGCTGTTCCAGATCTTTTGCTTTAAGCACTTTATTCAGTATGATTTAAAATAGTTAAAGATAAATAATATTATATATAATAATAATAATAATAATATCATTAAATACATAAATCTTAAAATGCTTTAAATCTCAAAATCATCTCTTTTCTCATTATAGCATGCAGTGAAATCATGGATCAGGACCTTTTCGCAGTTCACAAGCAGATGTTTAGGAAAGAATTTGAAACTGTATTTTATTCCTCTATGGTGCAGATATACACAGTGATGATATCCAGAGCCATAAACCATAAACTAAATCAAAGACATGAAACAAAACATAAACCATGTGCTTGACTAGACAATGAACTATGCCAGGTGCATGTCTAACATTGAACAGCGTAGCATCCTTTAATCCGCGACAAGGAAACGTGGAAAACATGGGGATTCCGACTTGTAAAAAGTGTTTACGACCTCGTAGATTACAACTTGTAAACTAAAAAATTGTACTACGTGCCCGCTGCAGATTTATTGTGTTGCCATAGACACAAAATCTAACCAGACGTGACAACCACCAGCTATAACTTAATGATTATAAAATATACAAGATGAGGGCATAAACTAATACAAAATGTATAAAGTAAGCTTTGCTTTAAAAGCAGCCATTGTGCTTTTAAAACTTAGCTGCCTTTTTATGTTGAGATGCTGGTTGCCTTTTTTGTGGCAGATGCTCCTAGTCGAAACCCTGACCTAAATGATCAAAAGATTTACCAGATCAAAGTATATGTCAATCTTTGACACGACCAGGAAATGCATGTTACTGGTGTGGGTTTGTAATTTCAATGAAACCCACTGATGTCAAAAGACACAATAATAAATACAGAAAGACACGATCACAAGTATCTTACGTCCACTTGTTCACGAGTCCAGAATTAACATCATATTTGCCTGTCATATTGTTACTATTTAATACATTCACAATATATAAAATCAAGTTCCACGCCACATTATGGAAATTATATGGGTTGTAAACACCGTTTAACCGCACGCAAAGTTCTCTAAAAACACTACAAAAGCTAAGGCACAGATGTCCCACATGGATTTTACTCTATAAACATACAGACGTCTATAACACAGACCATCACGTACAAGTAATCCCCACTCACCTCATCTGCACACACACACAATCTGTGGAATAATAATTTCGAGGGTGTTATCCATCACTGCCGCCTAATCTGTGCCGGCTGCATAGTGGCCTAGACGTGTGGAAAAAGCTCATCATTCAGAAAAGGGCTGATTTAGACAGTCCGCAGCGAGTACAGGAAAGAATTTGAGTAGACGGCCGTCTGTGCTTGAGAACAGGAAAAGGAAGAGTGTAGCGAATGAACGTGTGGTACTTTGCAGCTGTGCATGCTGTATACATGCACATTACCACACAAACAAACACACACACACACACACATGTGTGAGGGGGGTTAAGCGATTGTGTCTTTAGGTTAAGCTTGACTACTGATGAGCAGCTTTCAGGTCGCACCACACAGAATGAAAGCTTACAAAGGGAATCTGGTGCAAAAACAATGTCCTCAACTCTTCACAGATTCACAGAGAAGGTCAAGCTGTTCGTTTGACCCTAAACAGTGTTGCCATATGGTTCTGTAGAAGACACACATACTTAACCACAAAATACACACATTTAAATCTTCATTGTAACGGACAGATACATATATGTAAACCTATCAGTCCCCAGTTTGATGATCTGAGCCAGCCCAGAGGAACATTTTATAGCTGAAAGATTGCTCTTAAATTGCACAGAAGACATTAGATTTTTTTTATTCTTCATTTAAAGGTGCAGTAAGTGGTATTATCCATTCTGGCCCTGTGAACAAGAACAACATGCAAGATTACTCCCAGAAAGTTCAGTAATATGTCCGAAAATACTTTCAGGAATTTTAAGGATTAAAAAAGCATAGCTCATATAACTTTGGTATTTTGTATAATTTGATGAAAAATGTTCATGACACTGGTATTTCAATATTATTTACATTCTATTGTTGTATTTAAAATATTTTTAATTAGCGTTTTTTTTTTCTATTTAGATTTAAGTGTCATATTTCGAATTAGCTTTTATTTTCATATCATCAGTTTGCATTTTAATTTTAGTTTAAGCTTCAATTAATATTTCAATTTAGCTAAAATCTTTTAAGTAATTTTAGTACTTTTACTTTAGCTTGGAGTTAGTTCCCAAAACAAATCTTCTCTCTAATCTTCTTTTTTTTGTTTAAGTTTTTAATTTACAGTAATTTAGATTATTAAGTCTCTCTTGATGTAATTCTTTCTTTACTCTCCATCTAATTAACTAATGTCTAGAAAAATAATCCCGATATTACAGAGATTCTCTTTTCCTAATGTCAAAACAATTCCTCATTGTGTTCAGGAGACAATTGTGATTGTGATTTTCATCATCCCAGCCACCGCTCCGTGTGTTTACATTAAGTGTATGCACTTAAATGTTTTGTGTGCCTTCAATATCTTGCCTTCGAGAGTCAATATTGCTCTAGGACAGAAGCCTGATAATCAAGGCAATAAACTAAATGAATGCGAACACCAACAAAAAGTCTGTTACCTAACACTTTGTTTAGAAAGCCTCAATTATGGATCTGTTTGAACACAAATCCGTCACCTTCTAATCAATACTGATCACAACTTTCCCCATGAGTAAAGAGAGAGACACTGAGAAATGTCACGTTGATGACTGTGGCGGTTTACCAGTGAGTATACATAGAATTGATCTGTACAAGACGAGCACAGGCTTTCTGCTATTAAAGGTTCAATTGTCACTTTCCTGATCATTTACTCACTCCCACATCATACAAGATGTTTATGTCTTTCTTTCTTCAGTCAAAAATATTTTTTTCTCAATATAGTGGTTTCACTCATATCACTGATTTGACACACTATTTGTGTGCATGTGCGTTTGTGTGTCAACAGGATGTTTTTTTTGGAGGGCATGCCATGAAGTGCTGATTTTGGTAACTTTAGAGATCAGTACAAACTCATCAGCAGCTCTGTGCCACTTTCCTATTGGTTCATTATTAATGAACCACAGGAAGAGAGAGCGAGATAGCCATAAAGGAAGAAAGAGACAGCATTAACTGTAAAGGCCTGAAACATGATCCATGCAGATAATTTACTTCATACTTTCATAGAATCAACAAGGATAGCTTAATGAAACATATTGCGACATATGCAAAAGCCCTGAGGTGCTCCTATCACTTTTATATCATGGTTCATTTATCTCATCTTTAATTTCCTGTGGAACTTGGCCATTGCTTATTCTTGACGAATGTGTTTTTGTGTGTGTGTGTGTGTGTGTGTGTGTGCGCACCATAGCGAGCGACTGACACTGCACTGAGCACACTCAGGGGAGTTTGTTGCCATGGCGACGCTGCACTCACTCATGAACAGTATTGCTGTTGTCTATCAGTCTGGTCAATGCTCCTTTATGACACACACCCACATACAAACACAAACATATTATTTAATCTACACTTATCGGTACTGCATATGTACTTTAGTGGTCTAAACGAAGGTAATAAAGGTAATGTCTTCAAGCAAAATTTGTAAAAAAAAAAAAAAAAAAATTTTAAATTAAATAAAAAAAGTTACCCTTCCATCAAACAGATTTCTCCCATATGCAAAGCAAATTAAACATTAAATTGTCAACAAATTTTCATTGTCCAAGTAGTCTTTTAAATCAAGTCAAGGTTAGTTTTATAGCGAATTTTACAACACAAATAGTTTTAAAGCAGAGTCATTAACTGCACCAGAGTAAGCGAATCTTCTGAAGAAAAAAATGAAATCATAAATAAAACTATTTTTTTAAATATGCTCTGTTAATCTATAAATAAATGTTATAACTTTTATTAATAATATTTATGTACAAGTGAAATATAAACAAATATTTTAAAACATAAAAACAAACAATAATATTTATATATTTAACAGGTGTGTTCACTATAAAAACAGCATATGAATGTCTCCTAAGGAACACTTCAAGTTATATTTTAACCTCAATTTTTGTGTGCAAACATAATAAATATCTTAAAAAGAGCAGGCTAATGTATTGTCTAGTAATATCCAGTCAATACACATCGTAAAAACGTGAATGTTGTTCTAAAGTTTATCGTAGATACAGTACTAAACTGTGATAGACTTATAGATTGCAAATGGGTTTCTAGCCTACACTTAACATAATTTAAAAAAAAATGCATAGGACTGACAAGGGACAGCAATCACCAGGCAAGTGTCTCCAAATCCCATGATGACAACACTTGCTGTAGTATGTAGGGTGTTAATGAAGCTAGTGTTATTTTCACTCATTTAAGCCGTAGACATTACACAATGTAAATGAGACGAGGAAATTCCAGCCGAAGCTTTGCCTCTCTTGAGTATTCTCATGCTCAAATATGAGCTAATTGCAGTTGAAGAATGTTTGTGATATCATTTAATCCATCAACAGATCAAATGGCATTCCCGCTGCATGGTAGACAAAAGCTCATTTCTGCTAATCAATGTGACACCTTTGTGGAGGGATTATGACCGTCAGATCCACAATAATCCTTCATTAATCAATTCATGTGTAATCCTTATCAATCTGGCAATCGAGAGCTGTTTCAATAACAAACCTCCCACAGGAGGTTTAATTGTGATAATACAATTGAACTGGTTAAGAAAACAATTGATGGGCGCTTCACAGTGTTTTGACTGTTTTTAACTAGGGCTGTCAAACGGTTATTCGCGATTAATCGCATCCAAAATAAAAGTTTGTGTTTACGTAATATATGTGCACTGTGTATCATTATTTTGTATAAATATAAATACACACACATGCATGTATATTTAGAAAAAAACATATTATTTATATATAACATATTTATTTATAATATAAATTATTTCCGTATATACACTCAGAAAAAGCGGGAACAAGATGCCGCGTCCTTACATTGGGAAAACATCTTCTGAAGAAACTTCTGGACACGCCCCTAGTGTGGCACTGAGGCACATCATCTCATTCCCGCTTTTATAGGGAACAGGGTTATAGTCAAGTAACCTGAGACACTCCCTTACAAAAGCTACTCTTGATGATGCGTACTCATAAGCATGGGAAGGCAAACACATAAGCATGTGTGCTCAAAAACACTGGACATGAGATTGGGATGTCGACTCAAGGACATATGAGCTCGGAGTGGCATGAACATCCAAACTATAAAATCTAGATTGTTACTGTAGGATCTTGACCTTGTATGTTCTGAGAGAACGGTTCAAACAGCTAAGATCCAAAATCGCATATAACCCCAATCTTTTTTGGGAACCACAAAGTACAGAAAGTGGCCCCTTTGCCCAGAGGAGTTTCCACAGTACTAGAGATCACGCCATTGAAAAACGGAGGGTGGAGCGCAAAATATATTTTGTAACCTTTTTCTATTGTTTTTAGGACCCAAGTAGAGATACCAGGCACACCCCCACAGTTCTGGGTGCAAATACTTTTTCTTTGCAGAAATGATTGTCCTCAAATCCGGCCTCTTTTTAGGCTCTTTTATGCCAGTCTTTATTAGGGGGAGCGCAACTCGCCACACTCTGCTTCGGGGCCTCCCTCTGCTTAGAACCGGACCGAGTTTCGGCTGGGTTGTCAGACAGTCCCCCAGCACTAATATTATGACAGGAGCTCGGTGTTCGGCGAAATATGGTAGATCATTAGTGGTGGAATTTTTACTTTACAAATTACAGAAATGGCCGATTCGCACGGAATTAAGATCACAACCTCTGCAGATATTACAAATGACTAGAGGTCTCGACTACCTGGTCACACCAAGTAATACTAATCCAGTGCGAATAGGGCTTTAAAAGAGCAACTTTTGGTGAGGCAAGACTGGTTCTGTCACCCCTTTTATGAGATTAACCCCCAACTATCTATGAATTTTAAAGCAGTTTGTGTTCTCCAAAGAGCAGTAGTTAACTTAAGTCTGATTGTGCCACAATTTCCATTCTGCGGGGAGCGACCATTACTCACCCAGACTCCCTGACACCTGGTTACACAAGGTGATGAGTGCTTTTACTGTGTGGGCGCTTGTGAGATTGAGTGGCATCCAGGGGCAAGACAGACAGAGAGTGTTTGAGTGAAGAAGTGCGTAGGATGGCAGAGGAGAGCCAAGGTGCTATTATATATGGCTGTGCTAGTTTTTTTTTTCTCACTGTTCATTTCTTGTGATTTGTGTATGAATATACTGTACAGTGGGGTACAACAATCTGGAACCACATTGAAAATATGGTGTTTTTATTTACAAATCCTCAAAATAAACAAAATGAGATAACTGTGACCAAAATTGTTTATGTTTATGATGCAAAATGAACAAGAAATATTTAAGATTATACACTATTTTTAGGTCACAAATCAAAATGTAAGCAGATTTGTGACGGAGTATGTTAAGTCCTTTGTACAAAAGGTCAAAATCTCAGAGCAGCTGCTCTTAAACATACTATAATCATGCTGGATAACATGGATCATCAGGTTTTTGCAAAATTAATTAAAATGCCTAATAATTTTAATATAAATATTTAAAATAAAAACTAGATTAATAGAACTTTTATTTAAAAAAAATTAAAATACATCTATTTTTCTACTTTCACTCAAATTGTTAATTAAAAAAAATACAAATACATTTTAATAAATTCAATTAATATAAATATATATTAATATAATTCAATTATTAATTAAATGTAATATATAATATTAATGTAATATATAAACGATCAAATATAAAATTAGAAAAAATAAAGTCAAGCATTTTTTTTCTTGTGGTCTCATGCACCCTTGTACTTGTGTCTTTGTCTTTGAATGAATTAAAGCTCCTGTGCACAGATCCTTCGGTTTGTGGAATGATGGCAGAGGATTATGATGATGATTCAGTATTACCCATCATGCTCTTGGGCAGTGCCCCCCCCCCCCCCCCCCCCCAAATCTCTACAGGGTGTTTGCTCTAAATATACTCTCAAATCTAGATCATGCTGGATCAATACTCTGCTACACACACAAGCACACACTTTCCACTACTACATATATCACACTGTGTCTACTGAAGGAACAATTCCTCTATGACATTTTCTCTGTGGTCATTTAACCTGTTTCTCCTCCTCCCCCCTCCCCCCATCTCACATCTCTCTCTCAGTCTCATTCGCTTTTTCCATCTGTATGTGTAACCCGAAGTGATCCACACAAATACAAATTGCTTTTAGACTTGTGGCTGAATACAAAGACAACTTGCAAATCAATAAACCCTGACCTGCCTCCGAAAGCATGCACGTAAGCAAATGAAACACATGTGTAAAAACACACACATACAACACAACGCATCGCAAGTTAAAGGCCATATACTCTCTCGAGGAACAAATAGAGATCTGTGTTGTGAATTCGATTGTTTGGCTGTAATTTGTTGACAACCACTGACATATGTATATGTTTTTCTCTCTGTTTTGCCAGTAGATTTAATGTGGTGGTCAATGGCATTTGGAAGACAGATTGAACAATAGTGTACAGTCAAAATATCATCCAAACATGTATAGTAAGGGAAAACAAGCCACAATCAAGCATGGCATCCAAATGTTCCTCAGCTCTGATGCAAATGAATCATTTGCTTACTTTATTCTTTCAATATTTTCTCCACAAAATGAGAAGCTATAACACAGTATTGGTATTCTGATTTCTGACTGATAACAATAGCCAATTAATTTTATGACTGAAAACCTGTTTGATAACAATTATGTATCTCTTTTGTTTGTTTGTCTGTTAAAAACAAAACAAAAAAACCTTAAATCTCAATTCTGAAATGGTATATGCTTAACATAATAGATCAAAACAATAGAAAAAGATTGAGAAAATACAGCCCGGCATAATGCTTCTGCAATGCCAGCCAAATAAGACCAGTAATTAAAATTTAAAAAGAAATCTAATATTGGTACCAATATCTGAGCCAATATGGCTCATTACTTTATATTCAGGTGAATGGTCAGGTTAAACATCCTGCACTATACAAAATACGTTTGACTGTCTGTGGTAGTATCTCATTTTACCATATTAATATTCATATACTATACTACTGCCCTATTATATAAAAACATTGTAGTATTGGGATGGTCCATGTTTGAATAAAAATAATGAAATAAAATACAAAACATGGAACACCAATTAAGATATCTTGAGGAGCAGAAATATTTTGATACAATTTAAACAGTGAATTGGTACACAAAATATCTGAATTTAACACCCTAAATAAATAACTATCCATTGACGAGACTGCTGGTAAATTTCGCAACAGACACCAGGCTGTTAATCGGACGAGACAATAATCTCAAAATAGCCTGAATCTAATCTGCCTGGGCTGGAATATTGGCCTATAACTACTTTGTGGTTCCTCTGTGTCTCAGTGAGTCCATCATGGGGTTGAGACAGTCAGAGTCAACATGAGAGCACCTGATCTTTCATGTCTTATTACATCACAGCCAGAACAGATGAACAGAACGAGACAGGCACAGCCCAGAGCTCCAGCAGAGGACGGGAGGGGTGGAAAAGGGGCGGCATTGTCAGAGCGAACTCAAGCATACGAGAACTGAGTTGCCAGGGTAACCGCCCTAAAAACCAAACGCCACCTCTCAGGCAAAGGAAACAGATGAGAACGGTAGGTCATAAGTGGCAGAAAGAGAGAGAGGGTGTCCCAGCCAAACAGAGACGGTGCA
This sequence comes from Pimephales promelas, assembly GCF_988280905.1. Lineage (NCBI taxonomy): Eukaryota > Metazoa > Chordata > Actinopteri > Cypriniformes > Leuciscidae > Pimephales > Pimephales promelas. Next base: position 15,360,299 of record NC_142793.1, read on the forward strand.
CATGTTCTTTTGCTGATCATAACAAATTCTGTGACAGCCTATTAGTCCCTACGACACCCTCTCCTGCTGCCTGGCACCGCAGCAGCCCACATCCATACGTCTCTGATGTGTATGTTTATAATAGCAGGGGACCATCAAGATTAATTACACACAGACACACACTTGCCTTTAACTTGCCTTTGACATACATACAGTGGCCCAACAGTTGCATTTTGAGCGCTGTTGAACGGATTCTTTGGCCATTGTGTTGACCCACTCAACATATATGTCTCTGATTGGCTACAATGATCAACGCTTGAAAAACATGTTGGATTCGCTGATAGACGCCTGCTCCCAAACACTCCTATGCATGTCAATTTTAATTTATTTTTAGTTTTTAAAATTTCACAAAGAGTGACATTACGGTGCGATTTTAATGTGAATATTTTCTAGAAATAAAAATTCCAGATACAGCATCTTCATTTTTCATCAATTCTTGCACGAAACAACACAAGATGACATTTAACCTTCAAATGGTCTTCGTTTCCTGTTTACACAACAATTGATTGATTAATTGTACCAAAAATATAAATTTTTAATCATACAAAAAATATATATGTTTTTTTGTTAACTTCTCATCTATTCATTAATGCTGTGTTTTTGGAGATACAAAGTACTTTTGTATCCATATACCACACAATTCCTCAACTACACCATTAGCTTTAGCATTAGCATATGAAATGTTATTTTTTTTATGATACATTGCATTTATGCTCCAGTACTAGGCCTTCATTTCTGTGTAAAAATTTTCAGATTTTTTTTTTTTTTGACACATGAAGAAAATATTTTTTTTTCACATTTCCCATTCATTTCAATGTGGGATCATATTGACCCCAATTTTTTTACATACCTTCAGAGCAACCGAATCAAGCCCAGATTTTTTGTGTGTATATAGATAGATAACGTATGAAAAGTCACAAAATCTTATTCCACTGAGATGAAGGGAACCTTTTTTTGTTAAGTAAAACTCGATTGGGGTCGTAAAGACCCCATGACCCGATTGAGGGCTACTAATAGTAACAATAATTTAAGCTCCTTATTATGTAGCCGAATCTGTGCTTTGTTTTGCCTCGTGACGTAACTGTGACGTCGGCGCAAAAGGGGTCTATTGACTTCCATAAATGTGGAAAAAACAACAACTTGACGGTGAGTAAATGATGACAGAATTTTCATTTTTTGGTGAACCATCTAAATAAAACATTTGCCTCACAGTTAAATGATGTTAAAACAATACATTGTAAAATGTTTATTACATAATGTCGAAAATTAACTAAATAACCAAAAAGGTGATATTACAAATCAGACACTTGTGTTCGACACTAGCACACATTTCCAACCCCAACCTGCACACATGCACATCTCTTCACCAGAAAAGCCTCTCATCTGTTTCGAGGTCAGCTCATATCCTGCAGGTAATGACAGACCTCATCCCTGTGCCGACAGGCCCCTGACGGAAAGAGCAGGGTGCATCAGGGTGGTTCTGAACTAAAGCTCCCTCTGTAATCTACCGGCAGCCATGGCCTTCAGCGCATACACCCACAACCAGCATCTTTTAACTGGCGGTTCTCCCATAACCACAGCCCTAAAATAGGGACGGAGCCAGGGTTAGAAAGAGCAAAGCATGGGTCCATAACTCCACCATGTCAAACACAGTTATCTCCATCTATAGATGTGCTTCCCACAATTATTATGATTATCATTATCACACAGCTAAAGCGATCCTATATCAAAATAACATATCACTTCACCAAATGCCTGTCAATCCATTAACAGATGGATGGAAGGTAGTGTTAAACCAGAGCTGAGCACACCGATGTTCTAAAAATGACCTACAAGGACACACACACAATCGTATTGTGCTGCTCTGGCAGATTAACCGAACAAAAACCAAATCCTTCTCTCTCGTTGCATTCATATTTCCCTGTGTACCAGCGGAGGACATCTAATCTCTTCATGTTAATGCAGCCTGTTCACAGAGCACTGCCAACATCAGCCAGCACACACATACACACAGGAGAGAAGTCTGGCTCAGAAATTGTGAGGTAAATATTGTTCTTCAGACCGATTTAAAGGGACAGTTCACATAGAAGTTCAATTCTGCCATCCGTTACTCACTGTGTGACTTTCAACTGTACAACACTAAGGAAGAATTAATGCACTTTTACATGCAGTTACAGTGAATGGACACTGACGTTAGCAAAAGCACTGTTATATATCATAGCAAAATATTCAATCTCCTCCAGTGACCATAAGATTATATGCACATTTGTAAAATGTAAGCTGCATGCTGGCACTGTGCATGTACACAAGCTATTTTTTTATTCCAGCTAAGAAAGTAGTCCGATTGAAAGGTTTACATGGCTAAAATCTTCACTTTAAAGTGATTATTTAAGATCAACACCACCCATACATTTCAATCAGACCAAAATTGGATTTGAATTGAGCTCAACAGGATTGATCGATGGCTTTTCAGTCGGATTGAGCAATCAATCTGATTATTATCAATGTACAGTATCGAGTGAGTTGAAGAACTGAATCAGTTGAACTGGTTTTGTGAATCAAATCAGCTGACTCAAAAGAAAAAAAATTGTTACTTGCACAGCGATTAGTGTGGCTATGAAATATTGCATACAAGTCATACAGACCATACTTATATAGTTTTATGATGTTTATGAAACAGATATGATGAATAGGCATCAGCATCAGCTGCTAGGGTCATCGTCGCCCAAAAATGCGATACTCGAAACTTGATCATTTGCATTTGAATCAAACGGGTTTTGTGAATCAAATAGCTGACTCATATGACCAATTAATTGAATAAGACATTGCAGATTGATTATTGGCTTCAATTTTGTGTGTGTTTTCCGTACAGCACTATTATATGGCATCAGGATGTTTGGATTATCGGACACCAATTGTACAGATCATATAATACTTTTAGGATGTTTATGAAACAACAACAAAAAAATGATCTCGCTAATGAGAATTGAATAATTTTGTGAATGAATCAATTCACCTGGTTTTGTGATTCAAATCAGCCGACTCAAATGAATGTATCGGACACTGCTTCTTGATGATCGGCTTAAATTTGTGGCTTAAGAATGTTTTGAAAAGTCGAGCAAGAGTCATACAGTTCATGTTTATGGTACTTTTATGATGTGTTTGCATCCAATGTGAAGTTTGAAACCCTCAATGGCATGTAAAAGAGTAACCAGCACAGTCGGTAAATATATTCTAATTTCTGGATGAACTATCCCTTTAAAATCTTGTGTCTCAATGTAGGATTTTTTTAAGCATGTATTTTTTAATATATTTGGCCACTAAATTTCCATGTGCAAACTTTGCTTTAGTCCCTCACAGCATGAGAAAACACGAGCAAACCTCACACAGAATGGATCCACTGTGCCTGCCGTGTCATTCAGCACACATAAGCTGTGTCCAAAACTCACACATTCACACACAAATACACACATGCATCCTTGTGCTATACCTGCCCTATTTCTGGCCCAGCACTCCCCTGGTGTGACGTCTGTTGACCCGTAGCAAAACTAAAGACCTGTCCTAAAAATAGACTGCCACATCACTACAATCCACCCTGCTGCTACACGGGATTGTTGTTGATGTATCTTTTATTCCCATTTATAGTACACAGTAGGCCATTACGTTTTTCGTTTTTGAGCATGTTTTATGTTTAATAATAGTATATTTGGTCTATGTTTATTTTATAATTTTTGTTTTCAGCATAATGTTTCAGGACAGTGTGTTTGGTATAGTGTCTCTTTAAGAGAAAAGTAAGGCGATGTTTGGAGGATGTAGTATTTAAGCCAGTAGGGGGCATAACTTCCTTTGTGATAAGCCATGGAAGCACATGGTTTTCCTTGATACAAAGTACAAATGGTCTCAAACAAAACTCTTGAATACAATACAAAAGATCACAAAGCATGATCCATGCAAACTTTGGAAAATGCAGTAACTAGTTGTTATCGAACACAAGCCATCTGACACAAAATCTGAGCAAATCCAGCCTGTATCCCTGAATCAAAAGTTCAAAACCACTCCAGGGATGCCAGAGTGGCAGCAATCACACTTCACATTCATGATCAAGATAAAACACAAAATAAGAAAGTAATAGAATGGAGATCATACACTCAAAAAAAAAACATCCAGTATGCGGCAGTCCTGTGGGCAAAAATGCCTTGTTGATGCTAGAGGTCAGAGGAGAATGGGCTGACTGACTGAAATAACCACTCGTTACAACCGAGGTATGCAGCAAAGCATTTGTGAAACCACGACACGAACAACCTTGAGGCGGATGGGCTACAACAGCAGATGACCCCACCGGGTACCACTCATCTCCACTACAAATAGGAAAAAGAGGCTACAATTTGGAAGAGCTCATCAAAATTAGACAGTTGAAGAAAAAAATGTTGCTCGATTTCTGTTGAGACATTCAGATGGTAGAGTCAGAATTTGGCGTAAACAGAATGAGAACATGGATCCATCATGCCTTGTTACCACTGTGCAGGCTGGTGGTGGTGGTGTAATGGTGTGGGGGATGTTTTCTTGGCACACTTTAGGCTCCTTAGAGCCAATTGGGCATCGTTTAAATGCCACGGCCTACCTGAGCATTGTTTCTGGCCGTGTCCATCCCTTTATGGCCACAATGTACCCATCCTCTGATGGCTACTTCCAGCAGGATAATGCACCATGTCACAAAGCTCGAATCATTTCAAATTGGTTTCTTGAACATGACGATGAGTTCACTGTACTAAAATGGCCCCCACAGTCACCAGATCTCAACCCAATAGAGCATCTTTGGGATGTGGTGGAATGGGAGCTTCGTGCCCTGGATGTGCATCCCACAAATCTCCATTAAATGCAAGATGTTATCCTATCAATATGGGCCAACATTTCTAAAGAAAACTTTCAGCACCTTGTTGAATCAATGCCACGTAGAATTAAGGCAGTTCTAAAGGCGAAAGGGTCAAACACAGTATTAGTATGGTGTTCCTAATAATCCTTTACCATTCAAGTCGACAAATCACACTTGAAGGTTGACCAGAATACGATAAATGTATTCAGAAGAGTCACTAACTGTAGAATCATCCACATATGGTTAACATGAGGATCTTTGAGAGTGTCTATTTATTTTGTGGCTTTTACTGAAGCACATCCTGCTCTGGCAGATTAAATGTATCATGCTTTTCAGCTCTTAAGAAACATATCAGGATGACACAAGCTCCTCTCAGCTGTTCCTCTAATGGTTTCGGCGTAATTACCGAAGGTATGGCTATCTGCCCGAGAAACCCACGTGAACACTTCCTGATGGCCGTTTTGGCACACTGACCGGAGTATTTGACATGAAGCGGTGTTGTCTGATGTCCTGTCTCACATTCAAATAATGTGCTCTAATGAAGAAACTTCAGCAAATCCAGTGAGCAAATGACCCGCTGAGTCGGATTAGCACTGCGTCATCACTTCAATACAGTGACCACATTTCCCTCGCCCACTGTCGTGACTTGGACTAATGCCTGTCTTGAGAGGCTCTCGAAAGACCAGAGGAAAGATGGACCTATAAATCTGGAAACAGGGGAGGTTTAAGCCAAAGCTATCTTCCAATAATGCTTAACATCAAACAGGTGAGGAAGTGGTCAGTCTATTAGTGAGAAGCACAGCTTAAAGGGACAGTTTGTCCAAAAATGAACATTTCAAATATTGATTCACTCAAATGTTGTTCCAAACCTGGACTTTTTAATCTTAAAAAAAGAAGCTAAATGACTCAGAAGACTTGTAGTATAGAGTCCAAGTCACATAGACCACTTTTGTAAAAAATTGTATTGCATTTGCATGAAAAAATAACTGATTTTTACATTATCATGTATTTTTGGTCATTAGGGTGTGTACAAGTAGAAACTCGGTCAGAAGCTCACAGGACCACAACTTTTTTTAGAGAGTGTGTTGTTTAATACTACCACTACCAGTCCCTTGTCACAGAGAATAATGTACCCTTTTAGCCAATATAGCATTCACCTGGTTGTATGGACAACAACTAGACAAATAGGGTTAAAGAAACACAGAGGCTACAGTTGCCACACCTTTATCAGTGGTTTAAATTGCACACTAAATCACACAACAATTCTGAATTCTACGCAGTCTAATCTGAAAGTATGCATATGAAAACATGGATTTAAGATGCAAAATAATTGCATAATGCTGTAACTGAAAATGTAACCAATCATTTTTAATTAAGAAACAGTAAACACTGACATATTCCTACACATTTCTGTCAAAACAGATGCTGCGAGACCTACCTGACTCAAAATGCATGCCTTGCCTCAAACTGATGGCTGACGGTGGCAACTGCATTTGTCAGAAGGAAGCTCTCTGGATAAGTGATCAACCACACAAGTATAACACAGCCTCGCGCACATGCAAATATTATTCAAATCTCTCGCCTCCAATAGTGCTACGAAATCAAAGCTTTAAAGCCAGAGGCAGTGCGTTTCTGTGAACCAATTCATCAGTGAACAGTCAAACATTTAAATAGAGCAAACCCCCTTCCAGGCGCACAAAGAAGCGTGTTAGGTGATGCTGCTGATGATACGCTTCCAGGCAAACCCTTCTTCCCGTCTCAGCTCTCTCCGTAACTTTTCCTTTTAACCCAGTCGAATGGGATATTTTCAATACTCACAATTCAGTAGCCTAACAGGTGAGTGGCTCCTTTTGCGCTATTTCCTTGCGAGTTTCCAGATATCTGATTTCTCTCGCTGTGTTCCGCCTCTCCGACCCGCGTTGCAAATGCTGACGACGACGCTGAGTTTCTTTCCAGCACCAGCGCGCTTTGAACAGCTCCACTGACGTCACTCCCCGCGAAACCAACCGACGCCACGCCTTTCAATCCGCTCAGCCGGAGACCCCACCCAACGGACACTAGCGGTTGGGATTTCGATTCATCCACGTCATTCGAATCTTTTGAATCAGTTCACTAAAAAGATTTGTTTAGTGACTGAATTTGGAATAGCATTTGGGGGATACTACATGTTTTTGACATATTGATTTTCATTTTCAAATTGTGGTTTAACTAGAAATTACACTTTTAAAGGCCTGTATAGTTGTCAACTTGTCGTTCTTCGGTTCTTGATGTGAATGGGCCTTGAAAATGTAATTTTTAGTAAAACCACAATGACAATAAATGTTGCATTGCTGTTACCAGAAGAAAAAACAATTGTAATGAAAATGAAAATCAATATGTCAAAAACATGTAGTAGACTATTTTGGTGTAGCAAGTAGGCCTAGGCTATTAGGCCAGTTTACCTTTATGGCCTGAACCACACAATGCCTAGGATTGACAGTTCTCCGAGTCGCATTTTACTTTATTAAAACTTAATTAATACTCGTTATTAGAATTTAAGACGAGTGTCTTAACTTAGCTTTATCACAGTTATAAATAATTGACAGTTTTTGTTGTTGTTGTTGTTGTTTTATAGCCTTAGGCCTAACACCCCTTTTGTGTTCAATAAAGTAATTCTGGCTTTGATGATGTGTAAATTATGACTCTTTTATTTTGTGTGAACTATTCATAAAGAACCACCAAGTGCAAAAGAAACCGTCATAAGCCGGCAGCGCCATCTTTGATTTTTAATGAGAATGAAAGCGAGGCTGTGAGGGATAGTCATGCATCTCTTCAATGGGCTGTACTGTTAATGTGTTTTCGGATTGTTCTGCTTATGAAACACTGGAAAAAAATATCTTTCCAAGAAATTTCAGTTGACAAAAAACTCTTGACAATGTAAGCTGTGGAAAATTGTAAGTAATCTAGGAGCTTTATTCAGCTTTTTACAGCGGATGCCACTGGAAACACGGTAAGTCTATCCCTCACAGCCTCAGAGACCGCTGGTCATTGTGTGTTCGTAATTGGGGACTCCAAATCCCATGAGGCACTGCGATTGATTTCCAGCTCCACCGTTGCTATAGTGACGCTCGCTGTCCAGACTCTACAGCACAAGCGCAACGCAGCCAAGTTTGCGAAGGAAGGTAGCTAAAATATCAACGTTTCTGAAGCAGACATTATAGGTATTTAGTAATTAACATTACTAAATAAATAGAGGTACTTAATAATATTTACAGATTTACATGTAAATAGGTGTTACACATCGTTAAACATAAATAAACAAAGGGTTATGGGTTAACGTTAACGTAGTTGTTATTGTTCTGTTTTCAACGTCTGCATTAGCAGAGTAGCTAACGTCTGCTAGTTACTTAACTCGACGTCTTGAATACAAAATTTATCGAATATTTCTATCGTTATTAACTTAGCCTGAAAAAAATACAGTTCGTTTTGTGACAACATTACTTACTCAATAGCTGGGGGTAAGTTACGGTGTCCCAAAAAATGGGAACCTGTTTACTGAAGATTTAACGTTAAGTACAAGTAGGCCTATAGTTCAATTGTTTAAAATGTAAAATAGTCTCCAAACTAAAAAAGAGCCAATTTTCCACAACATATCTGTTTTTAAAGGTTTTATAATTTATTTTAAATTAAAAAGTAAACATTCAACAAAATTATTAAGCTGTTCCTAAAAACAAACCCCACAAACATAAAAGTTAAGGCCTTCTAACATTTTTAAATAGGCCTACTACTAAACATTTTAAAATATTGTTTTGGCTAAAAGGATGTAACAAAATTACTGTACAGAAGGCAGACATTTATTTAATTCTGTTGTCCTGAGAATATGTTTCAACCAGGGACAACAAGCCCCAGTCTCCCTTATAGCAGGGGAAAGTGTTATGTTTCATCATGTTTATAAAGCTGTGTCCTCTCTTTTTAGCTGGTCAGCGGTGAGCGATGGAGGGATGTGTGGTCCGTCTCCACAATGTTTGCTTCAATAGTGATTTAAGCGCTCATCCCATCATTATCAACTTCTACCAACTCTTCCAAACCAGAGATGCTCCTGAAATTCTGCCTATGGTTGGCCCTTCTCTCTTATTTTAGATTAACATTCTTACTAAAGAACTAGATAGATATCACACAAGAAGTCCAAACACTAGAACTTGTCGTGTACACATAGTGTACCCTAAATCTTTTTTTCTAAAACCTAGTGAGCTGCCTTGCTGCTCGAAAAAACAAAACTACTTACTTTTACTTGCTTACATTTTTTAGAACTTAATTTTGTCAATTGTTGCAATACTCCGTGGGACTGACTTTTCCACAAAGGATATATAAAATAGAATTTTGTCAAAAGAAGGCATCTTAGTAGGCAACATAATTAAGTTGCATATATATGAGCCTTTTTGGAAGAGTCTTTGTGTCAAGAGTGCCTTAAAATGTTTCTTATGTAGGCAGCTCACTTGGAATTGAAACAACATAAATATGAAAAATTGCCTCATACACACCCATGCACTTACACCCACCCACACACTAATTCATTTCAATCCCACTTAGCCTCTTTTATTATCTTGCTTGCTTTCCCTTTATTGATGTTTATTGATTATTGAGTGCTGTATTCCACTTCCTTTCACATACAAACTCCCTCCTTGTTTTTGAAATATTATCTGGGCTTTTATAGCTCTTACTCCACAAAATATGAAATTATAGAGCAAGTGCGATCAGGAATATAGGTCACGTTTCAGCCTCCCATCGTGTTGTCCAGGAACTCCCAGTCTTAATTGAATGGATTTTTCCCCACTGCTGCACAGCTAGAGCTTTCCAAACACTGGTGTGGGGGGTGGGCGTCATGCTGCAGTCGTTCTTTTGCACTGAATTGCTGGCCGCATGACATCTTGAGTCCACTGCTCTTTTCTACATAACCCGAGGCCAATGTTTTGATTTTTTTGTGCTGTGTTGACATATACATGCATATGTTTGTGTTTTGATCTTGCAGATCAGGAACGAGGATGTTCTTCGGGCTGTGGTGGCTCTGTTGGACACATCCTTGCCTGATGTCGGCCCCATAGACGTCCACAAAACTGTGCACTGCCCAGGGATACGTACTATTATTTTATCACAGGACCATGTAGGTATGTAATTCACCTTGGTCGGGTAATAGAGCGTAAATTATGTTAGCGAGCATAATTCTTTTATAGAATGAGTGTTGGCCTAAGGCTAATTTATGCTGATTTCTCTTTGCAGATGCTTTAGAGTACTATAGGGACAGGGCTTCCAGAAACAAGGAGACACATTTGAGCCCAGTATCCTGTAAAACAACAGACAGAGCTGAATCCAAACACAAGCTGCTCACTGAGCTATACAGCGACTCTGAGGAGAGTTCAGACGAGACGTTAGAAGTGGAGACAAGTGACAGGTTGAACTTTCCTAAAAATTAAGGCTAAAGTTGCGGTCACATTTGCCGTTGTTCTGCAAAATATTCAAGGGCGAAATCCAATCTTTTGAATAGGAATCCACACGATTAGGAATTTCGTGTGAGGTTGATAGATTTCCCCAAACAGATTTCGCTAATGGTTTCCCAGCATTGGCCAACAGAAAATGGCTTGATGTGGGCAGTGGTATACAATTGACAATGGACGATTGACCTTTTTTTGGCCGAATTCGCTTTCAAAAATGAAACCTTTGTCAGCATTTACTCACCCTCATATTGCTTCAAGCCACTTTCTTTATTCTGTGAAACACACAATGTTCCGAGCTGCTCTTTTACATAAATTCTTAAAAAATAAAGGTTCCCAAAAGAGGTTTTAGCAGCAAAGCCATTGAAGACCTTTCAGTAAACAGTTCTTAAAGGGTTAGTTCACCCAAAAATGAAAATTCTGTCAGTATTTATTTACTCACCCTCATTGTTCCAACCCCGCAAGACCTTCGTTCATCTTCGGGACACAAATTAAGATATTTTTGATGAAATCTGAGAGCTGGATCACTCCTGCATACTAGTCCATGAGGGATTGAAACTTGCTGGCCTCGAAAAGTTATTAAAGACATCGTTAAAATAGTCCAAGTGACTTCAGAGGCTCAATCTTAACTTTATCAAGCGACGAGAACACTTTTTGTGCACAAAAACAAACAAAAATAACGACTTTATTTCAACTATTCACTTCCTTCTCTATGGGCCTCTAGTCAGTTAAAGAGCCCCTATCATAGCATTTGAAATGTTCCTATTTTTGTTTTAGGAGTTCCCAAAAACAGTTTAACATGCATGCAAGGATAAAAAAACACTTTATTTGTCTTATAATATGCATTTATTTTTAACTGATTTGCTCACCGACTCCCAAATGATTCGTACAACGACTCATTTTTCCAAACCACTCCTTTGTGTGACGCTAATCGGCGGTGATTGGTCAGATCATACCAACTTGTGGAAAATGGGCATCCGATGACCCGATGAAAATAACTATTATTTTCTTAGTGTAAAGAACAATTTAATAATCTTCTGAAGCACCATTTTCACTATGAAGAACCATGTGTGAAACAGAAAATGTCCCATGGTTGTTAAAGTTTGTTCACGGAAACACAAATGCCAATATTGATTGTACAACAAAAGTTAATGGTAATTTGTGCTGTCAAACTTCAAAACAGTTTAATAAACACCACAAAAGTTCCAAGTGTTCAGAAGCCATATTATATGTGTTTTGTGAGAAACAGACTAATCATTCTGATTGAGAATTTAATGAGAGAGAATATGACATGATTTGCTACAAATCGTTTGCTGATTCTGTTAAAAATAATGGAATTACAACGGCTTTTCCCCAGATCCTCTCTGGCAAACAGTGTGCCAAGTGTTCCTTATCAGCTCTATCCCTCCTCCTACAGGTGTAGATTTGGAAAGGAGTGAACTGAATGTTTATTTATGACATTTTTCTACATTTAACAGGTCATCGTGACATTATTATGGTCAATAACAATGACAAATGCCACCATGCATGTATGCCGGTTAGTTTCTATGCCAGCGCAACTGTGTAACAAAGTTTCAGTGACAATTGTATCCTATTATGGTCTCTTACTGGGACAATGTTAGCGTATAGTGTGACAGCATATGGTTGATGGTGAAAAAAAATTGGTTTTGTACAAAATTGCTAACCGGATTCACAAAAGGAATAAAAAGTTAATTTTAGTAATACTTAATGTAAGGGTGTGTGACTATCCCTTACATTACCATACATGACCTTACCACACATGCTGTAGACATACAGTACTGTATATCGCTATGGTGTTCATGTGGGAAATGGAGGTTCAGACCAGCCCAGAATCCAGAACATTTTTAGTTTGTATGAGCCTGTTCTCTGTTTCCCTGTAGATGGTCTTGGGAGCGATTCTGTGAAGGCCTACAGGAGTTTGTGGACGGAGCGAGGGCAAGGAAAGAAAGACGAGCAATGCAAGGAAAAGACGGAAAGATCCCGCCATCCGCAGTAGGAGTTGAATCTCTGATCGTGGCTGCTGCTTGCTATGAAGTCAAACTACTGTAAGCAAAGTACAATCACAGTTCCTGATTCAATCAAACATCAGTGAAAGAGCCATATAATACTATTTTGTGAAATAAAACACTAATGGTTTAAAGCAAGATACTTTTCTTCTGTTAGTATCTTATAACATCATCTGACAATGCAGTAAAGCTTTGTCAATTGCATTTTATAGTCATTTTTTGCAATAAAGAGGAAGCTTCGCAGACAAAATATCGATATTACACAAAATGTAGATCAAAGTTCAGCTAAACCTCTTGTTTGTTGCATTCTACAAGGAATGTTCACACTAAACTTTACACACATGCAAACTAGGGATGCAATGTATATATATATATATATATATATATATATATATATATATATATATATATATATATATATATATATATATATATATATAAATAGATGTTCCCAATTTAACTCTCAGGTGTGACGATATGCATGTTTAAAATGTATGACAACCCCTTAAACCCTACTCCCATTCACAAACTTTTTATTACAGTTGAGTGATTTACAAAACTTTCAATTTTGTCTGAATTAAAAGGTAATAAAACATTTGTGCAAAATCCTATTCCACCTTGTCTAAATCAAAGACTGTTCAGCTGCAAGAACAAGCTCCTGACTCTCCTTCATATAGCCTCAGTCAGCATTTCAGCTCTTTATGAGTGGATCCCATCCAGGATTCCTAAAAAAAAAAATGACTTTATTTATATCATCAAAACCTGAAAATGAAGCCTTGTCATTATGAGATCCCACTGAATGGTGTTGCTCCACCCTGATTCTATTTCCAGTCCAGAGGGGCTGAAGAGTAAAGAAACCTTGCCCTGCCCTGCTGACTGTGGGGTGTTATTACCAGTCAATGAGAGACTATGGCTTCCTCTCTCGCTCCTTTCCCTCTTCTGTACTCTGTATTTGTGCCAATGGCTTCCACATGGCCTGTGGTTTAGTTTAACCTCAAGTGTCTGCCATTTACACACACCCTAACTAGAATGTTGAGACACGATGTGACGGTTAAAAACAATGTTTCTCAGAAAATCAAGCAATATGCTAATCTAATGAAGATACTGACTTCTGTTTTTGTCTGTGAAATTGTAGATCTACAGGAGACACTGTGCTTCAGCTTTCTCTTTTGGCTGTTAGGAAACACTACCGGTACTTTGGGATTGGCAGCTACATCATAGAGGTAAACACATGCACAAATTGCTTCTGTTTGGACCTTGTCAACCCACTTGTACATGTTCTGCTTTGATAGTTGTGAATAACAGTGTATATCAGTACTACTGTGTCATTATTATTGAATATGGCCTAGAGGTTTGTAATTTGCCTAGACACTGCCCTCTGCTGTTTGCATGTATTACTGCTATTTAGTTTTTTTTGTAATGACTTCAGTTTGACCGTTTTAATTATTCTGTTTATTTTGTGGACTTTGTTTCAGCTTCTGAAGACTCAGTCTATTGTAGGGCAATATGATGCACTTGTTGCTCACGTTGACATGGGTGCAATTGATTTCTTCAAAAGTCACGAGTTCACAGACGACCTCCTCCTCAATGACAAATTCAAGTACTGATAATGCCATCCCACACTGCATGTTGTGCTATCACACAGATTCTGGAATTTAAAAATCACACAATAAATGTCTAGGTACAAAAATCACATTGCCTCACAGCACCCCCACAGACCACCCTTTTAATTCATTTTGCACACACATGACTTTCTCAAAATGGCAATCATATTTACAAGCTCTTAATACCATATTGAAAAAAGGGCAATCTCTAGGGTGTGTGATGATGTAGGTCTATTTTAATTCCAAAGACCAAGGGAACTTTATCAGGATGCATATTATCCTGGATCCATGAAATAACTGGCCTCTAAAAATAAAAATCTGCCTGACTCTATGAGAATTTAACATAGGGGTGTCCTGACTTATGCACCCTGTATTCTAAGGAAGAACATTTATTCATTTATGATACATAATTTATACACAAAGGGAAATTGGTCTCCTTAAAGGTTGGATTTTTCCTAATTTTTCTAAGATCAATTTCCAAAAGACTTGAAAGTTGTTTTGGTATACTTCACAGAGAGCTGAACGATGACTGGACCGACATTATTCTTATGAGCTACCTGCCACCCTTTACTACAGGTGAGGCACACACACACACGAACACACACACAAATACACAATTATAACTTCATTTTTTCATTCAACACATTTCACTTTAGACCTAGAGATGAGAAATCCTGATTTCGCTCTGAGTTTACAAGATTTGGAGATGGACATGAGTATGGCGTGAGTTAATCTTCTGTTCTTAGTGGTTGCAATGGTTCTAACCCAAATATGAGCAATAATCTTAGCAAGCACCACTAATAATAACCTAAAATGTATTAAACAACATCTGATTGTTTTTCTGTTTCTTAGAAGGTCACAGGCTCTCTCTGCATATCAGCAACAGGTGGTGTGTGTCACCAGGTTACTCAGAGAGGTCAAGACCTTACGCGAACAGGTGATATTACATTTCGTGCAATATTTGGTGGTCCTCTTACTTACTGACAGATGTCAATTCATTATAATCACATATACTCTGTGTTTCTATGTCAAGTTCCTCATGTGTGTGTGTGTGTGTGTGTGTGTGTGTGCGTGTGTGCGCGTACACTTCTATGTTGAGTGGTTTTTCAGCTAGATCTACAACGTGAGGAAGTGGAACGTCTCAACTGCAAGCTAGAGCAGGAAAAACGAAAGAGGCGTGATGTAGGTAGGTTTGCAGTACAGTTTGTCTTCCCCTTACACTAAGCAAAATGATGAAGGTTAAAGCAGCACCTACCAGGTGTGTTCACAAGTCAAGTCTCAAGAGCATTTTGGTATTAAATATTGGGCAGAATTTTCATCTATTTCTCTAACATTATCCTTTCCATTTGCCTATTACGTTTTTCTAAAATTAATCAGTTTTTCACTCTATTTGTATTACATTTTGTTCTTTTCATATATCTTCTATACATTTTCTATTTCTTTTCTAATCATAATGCTTATTTTGTTCATTTTTTATAGTATTCTTTTTATTATATTTACTATCTTATTGTTTTATTTCTCTTTTCTACTTTTATCTTTATTGTATTTTATTTGCACTAAATTGTTTCAATTATGGAGTTCAATTATAATTTACTATATATATGTTTGTTCAGCTATTGATATGATTTTGATAAATTAGCATTGGACCTTATATTTATTTACATACTTAATGTATAATAATATATCTTGTTGATAATTTAGTTTTTATTGTTATTATCTCCCAATTTAATATGAGGGAGTTAAGAATAGATTTACACTATAAAAAAAGTTGCTGCCTTAAATTTAAGTACTAGTCATTTAAACTTAAATTACATTAAACTGACTTTAATTTTAACTAATTTTAATTTTATTACTAATTTTGTATAACTACATTTTTTTTAATTGCTTATTTTAATTTAAAAACAACATAATTTTTTTTAAAGTGTAGGGACATTTATATTCTAAATTAATGAGCCAATACTGATAAATTACAAAAAAAATTGGCTGATAAAAATTAAAATATTAAACTGATATACAGAAGAAGAATAAAACACTGTCAATATGCATAAGTAACTTAGGGATTTACTGAAAAATATTTTTCTTAGATACTAGACCTACCCATTCTTTATCATCCAAGATACATGATTCAAAATAATGAATGTATAATTTTACTCTTGTGTACATTTTCTTTAGAAAACAGGTTCTTGATGTACAGGGTGAAGAGTGTGCAAACACTGTTGGACAGCAATGACTCAGACTCAGGTGTGTGTGTTTTTTGTTTAGAAATAATAAATATAATATAATGGTTTGCCACAAGATCCCTGCCTGTCAAATTGACTAATGACTGACCAATAACAACTTCAGACTGACTTTTGACATTTGTCTTCTAGTCTGTGACTCATGGACTATGCTGACTGAGTTATAATGAGTCATAAAGCTCTACTGGCTCAACAGTGAAAAACCCATAAAATCAATAAAAAGGAAGCGAAGAGAGGCACGATAATGAGTCCTCAACAAGTGTGAATCTGCTTCAGTCAAGAAATAAGACATTTTAAGCATTACATGAAGTGGAGTATACCAGTTTTCAATAAATAAATTATAACCACAAGTTTTCCATTAAATACTTTATCTTAACTGGATGTTGTTTATGAAAAGCAACAAATGATGTGGGCCAGTGGGGTCACAAGTGTCAGCCATTAGCTATTTTACAACAGATTTGAACATGGCTCATCCAATAATTAATGCTGATCCAATAGTTAATGCTTTTCGTCTCTTGGCTAAAGTTGAGTTGTAAGGAATGTCATACTGGATTGTCTAATTTCCAGATGATCATCAACAGACAACAGGAACAGGAGAGCAAGAAAGAGAACAATCTGAAGAACCTTTCATACAAACACCAGAGGGGGCTGGAGGCTGCTGATGAAACTGATACTTTCTACAGTCAAATGAATACATTCAAATATAATTCAAATATATTCATTAGATTTTTAGGCATGTCTGAGGGTGATATAATTTGCATTCTATTCATTATAAATGGTGTAACTTATTGTATGCTTATTTGTACTTCTGTCTTGTATCGTTTTTGAATGTCGTTTTTAAGAGTTGCTCTTGTTGGTTGCCAGAAGTAAAAGTCTCTGGACCATCAATATACCCGCTTTAAAAAAATTAAAAAGACCAGTTTTGAATTTAAAACACAACTTTTTATTGGGTGATTCCATTTGAAATGCCTTCAGAAGAAGGTATTATATGATAAAAGATAGGCATCATTGTACAAGTAGAGTTTCCCATCAACAGGGTTGTAGTTTAGATTGGCTATTCCAGCAGAAACCTTCTCAAAAGGCAAAGAAAGAGTGTTTATCTCTCGGCCAGTGGTTGTATCAAAGGCATAAAACACCTCTTCTTGGTAAGTACTAACATAGCGTGTAGCGTACAGGACCCCGCACACCATAAACGTGCTGGTGACGGACCTCTTAAAGAGATGTGTCTTCCAGGTGTGTGTGATGTTGAGCTCCAGCGGGTCTAAGCGACTCACAACAATGTTGCCGTGGTTCTCCTTGGTGGCGTATATCACCCACACGGCGTCTTGGTCAGCCTCCAGGTCGATGTCTGTCCAGTCACGGCAGCTGTAGTAGCAGAAAGGGAACTTGTTGGCGATTCCGGCACCATCCAGTTTTACACGCTTGGTTGCTCGTGTTGTGATGTTGAAGCTACAGATCTCAGCGGTGCTGTAGCATTGGTAAAACACAGTGTTGTCATACAGTATAGTGCCAGAGCCCTGAACAGCATTTTTGTCACTGTAGGATGGTGCTATCTGTTCATCTTTGTAGTTCTTGCTGGCCATGAAATCTTCGTACGACTTGTACATCCTGATTGTGTTCCCATGCTTGTGTCCACTCACCAGACAGTGTTCCCAATAACGTTTTTGATTGGTTAGTAGGGCATCACGGCCCCAAGCACCAGAAATATAAGATTTGCTGATGGAATTGAGCTTGGTGACACTTGGAGAACTTATTTTGGTCATGATACGCTGATGACAAGCGCCTGCAAGTAATTGTAGCATCACAGTTAGCTTTTTTTTAGTTTGTAAAACCTTTTTGGACCTAAGTAAGTCAGGTCGAAAAAGGTCCTTCAGAAAATAGCAAATAGCAACTTACTTCTGAAATTGTTTAGTATGGTCTTGCACGTTTGTGCTCGGTTGTTGAGGTCACGTAACCTCTTCTTCATGGTCTCCAGGTTGAAGAAATCATCTTTGTACATCCTCCGGACATCATTTTTTGCCTTATTTAACTGAGAACATCACAGATGGTATCATTAAACTGTTGTCTCATTCACTATTATGTATATTATTTAAATAGTTCTGTCATCACCTTTGATTTGAGTTTGATTTGAAACACTGATCACAAGAGAAAAGAGTTTAGAAATATTTATATTCATATGTTGCAATGTATACCTCACTTAACAAGTTATGTGTCTCCTTGGTGGGCTTCTGCAAGTGTGATTCATTCACAGATTGATGGATTTTCTCCAGTTCTTGGTCCAGCTGTCGCAGGGTTAGAGCGTTGTACAGTCCACTTGTGTGAAGGTAATTGAACGCTTTCAGACGGTCTGTGATGTTCTGAAGAGTGTCTCTCATTAACGGCAGTTCTGCATCTGTGTTACTCATCTGAAAGTCACCTCAGATAGGTCATTGATATTGCCTAAGTTCAAGATTCTTCTCAATTGTAATGAAAACATCTAATCATTGCAGTGTCCATTTTGTTATAAGCTTAACTGATAGCTTACCTTTTCCTCAAATTCGTTCAGGTTCTCCTCACAGGTCTGGATCAGTTTTGTGACTTCCATAAACCGTACAGCGGGAAAAGTCCAGATAGCGCTGTTTATTTTACACAAACATGAATCGTTCTTCTGTTGACCTGGAACTCTCTGAGCCTCGACAGTCGCCTAATGTACAAATACAATCAGATGTCATACATACACACGTTCTCTCATATGTTCTTATTTTTCAGAGATGCAAGAATTGTAGAAACCTGTGAGCTAATTCAAGACACAAAGAGAAAACTTACAATGACTGTGAGGAGCAGCAGGTAGGTGAACATGTTGACTGAATTGGCTGAAAGACTAAAGATCTGCTTTAAACCACCACAAAAACACTATGGTGCAAGTTTAGTTATGCTATGCAGTTTTGGAGGTCTGCTGAAGAGGATGTGAAAATTGCACATGGCTCATTTAAGAAATTTAGGAAGAAATTTAGTTGAGAAATATGGGAAAATTCTACCACAAGTTCCCCCCTAAAATCTTTTAACTCTAGTTCATCATAAATTTTATGCGAAGATCTGCAATTTTATTATATGATGAAGGCTGAAAACTGGTTTCAGTACTGCATGATATTGAAATGACGGGAACACAATCTCTTAGTTTTCTTATGTCAGCACAGTATTACAAAAATTGTAAATACACGCATTTTAAATTATGAAGATTTTAAGAAAAATGCCAGCAAAAAATCTGGTATTCTGCCCACAGTCAGTATTGTTGTTGATATTATGAGTCATTTTTTGTATTTGTATACCAAACGGTTCAAGGTCCAAAAGACAGTTTCAATGCAAGCTTTTTAAACTATTTCAGACAATGAAAAAGGGTCTTATCAAGCGAAACCATCACTCATTTAAAAAAAAGTTTAAGTTTTATAAGCTCAAATGGTTCGAACTCGTTTATCAAAATGAAATGAACAAATCTTTTTTCGTGTCATTTGGTTCATTCAACGAACGAAATAAACGAATTGACTCAGGAAGAAATTCATTCATTTTGATGATTCACGAACGCACATCACAGACAGATCAAGGCGAGCATTTGAGATTATAAAACTTCAACTTTTTTTTTTAATTGAGCAATCGTTTCACTTGATAAGACCCTTATTCATCGTCTGAAATCGTTTAAAGCCCTTTGAACAGTGCAGTTTGAACCGTTTGGTTCCTATTGAAGTCCATTATATGGAGAAAAATCCTGGAATGTTTTCAACAAAAACCTTCATTTCTTTTCGACTGAAGAAAGAATGACATGGATTTCTTGGATGACATGGGGGTGAGTAAATTATCAGCAAAATGTTTTTTTACAAACTACTCCTTTAATTCTTATGTTCCTAAATCAAGCAATTAACACAAGAAAAAAGCTATTTCAAAGCTCAGTTTGAATATATATATATATATATATATATATATATATATATATATATATATATTATAAAGCAAACCCTTTTGCAATCTCAAAATATTTGCAGGATCAGGTGATGAACTTCCTTATTTCATATTTTTCTCATGTCAGCACTGGTGACTTACTGACCAATCCTGGGTTTTTGGCAATAAATTTCTGCTTCTGTCTTTTTTATTCTCAAGGCTAGAGGATCCTAATCATTCCCAACTCAAACATGAGTCAGTCCAACATGTTCATTTTGATGGTCGTCATCCCTCTAATTTTGTCACAGGTAAAATTTGAACTGTCCTTTTACTAACATTATAATTTTTACATGGTTTCTGACACTATTTTCGAAAAAAAAAAATGTTTTTCAAATTTAGTTATATATAATTTTTAAGGTGTAATTTTGCTTGAATGTTGGAATGAATTATGTTACAGTATAACCCTGTTATTCCGTCTCCACAGTCAACGAGAGGGAAGGACTGTGTGTGTGAGCTGCAAAGTTCTGAGGCTGCTTTTCCCGAGAATAAACTCAAGAATGTAGAGATCACTGCTTTAAAATGCACAAGGAACATCACATCAGAAAAGGTATAAAAATATCAAAACATACTGTTATTGTGATTTTTATGATTGCAAATCAGCCAAGTAGGTTAAAAACGGATTTTAAAGTTTGCCATATAATTCTATGCAATCTGTTATTAAAGCAAAATTGTTTTCTCTTCAAATGTGTGCAGATGACAGAGATTGACAGGCTTGTGTTGGGTCTACAACATCGTATCTCGCAGCTTCTGGAAAATGTGTCCATGCTGGAAAAAGAAGACAATGGAAATCTGTATGCAGCCGTGTCTCTACACATTATTGAATTAGAGTTAGCGGAGATTCAAGACCTTATGGATAAACTCAACAGGACCACCAACAATTACCAGCTGCTCAGTGGACAGACCGCAACAGAGGTGAATGTCTCTACACCACAGCACTTTCAATAATAATTTTATGCAATGTGTTTATTTCCAAGTGTTAAATTAATTCTAATCAAAATTGATAAATGTTTCGTAGTCATATTAGGTGTCGCAGAACATCATCATACACTGTAAAAAAATATATTGTTGGTTTAACTTAAAAAATGAAGTAACCTGGCTGTCTTCAAAATTTAAGTTCATTGAAATGGAAAAATTGAGTTAATACAATGAGGTCGATTGATCTAATCATCAGAAACTTAACATATTATGTTATCTGAACTACATAAATTATTGAAGTTGATTTGACAAAAGAAATAATGTTGTGATAACAAATCATGAAAATATTTTTTTACAGTGTATTCAAAATGTATAACATTCAACGAAATGTAAACATTTAATTCAAATCAAAATTCTTTTCTGCATTGTGTACATATTTATGTCCGAATATTAATTCATCAAATACAATACTATTTCACTGGGACATTTTGTGAATTATGTGCATTTTTCTTATTCTTATTTAATCCTTCATTCCTACAGCTTCAGGATATGGAGGAAACGATGGCGAAGCTGGAGAGGTTTGACCACGCACAGGTGATGGAGAAACAGCGAGAGAACCAGCGGGTTAAGAGGGACCTGGAATGGTGCAAAGATGTGCTCAATAGTACAACACCAGCCCCTACACTTCCCCCAGGCATGTATAAACCAACGCATTCTCATCCCAGGGCGTCATATAGGTGAAATTGCGTCTAAATCCGCATCAATATAACACACTTCGGTTATGGGTAGGTTTAGGTCTTGGGTAGTGTTAGGGTTAGACCACTAGGAGGCGCCTTCTGGCCCATATATATCTGCGTTTCATATTGACGCTAAAGGGTGCCATGTGCGTCGGATGTAGACGCAATTTCAAAAGTGTCACCTATATGATGCCTTGGGATGAGACCGGGCTGTATAAACTTATGTAGCCACAGCTACACCCCTGCGTCTATGTATTAGACTTACATATTTGCTTTATTTTTAGATTACTGTGGTCTGGGCAGCATGGTCAATGTTTCAGGACCTAAAACCTATTCCCTCACTGTGTATGGAACATCCTACACTTTCGGTGCTTGGGGTCGAGATGCACAGCCAGCTCCAGGAGACGAGAACAAGTACTGGCTGGTGGTGCTGTCAAGTGGTAATGTACATGGCAACTTTATCCGCCAGTACAGTAGTATGAGTACTATTATATTGGGTATAGGACCAAAAGATACATATATATCAAGCTCCAACCCCACAACAAACACAATTCAGGGGCCAAACATGGTCATGTACGGCAATGCGCTCTACTATAACTGTTACAACACATACTCCGTCTGTCAGTTCAACATGACGACTCGTGCTGTCAGTACTGTTGCTTTACCCAATGATGCAGGTTTCAACAACAAGTTTCCTTTCGCACATCTCGCCGCCACATACGCCTATACAGATATGGATTTCGCCACAGATGAATCGGGCGTCTATGTTATATACGCAACCACAAGCAACTTTGGAAATGTGATAATCAGTAAAGTTGAGACGAGTAACCCTCCTGTTTTTAGCCAAACATGGTCCACTTCTCTTCACAAAAGGACTGCCACAAACACCTTCATGGTGTGCGGTGTGCTTTATGCTACTCGTTACCTTGATCAAGAAACTGAAGAGATCTTTTACTCTTTTGACACCCAAACCAACGAAGAGCGATACGATTTGAGTATTCACATTAAGAAGATGCAGACTAATATCAAGTATATGAATTATAACCCCAGTGATCATTTGTTGTATGTCTACAGTGATGCCTACATTGTGACATATGAAATCATGTTTCAGGAAGTTCCCTGAATTATACTGTGTCTTTTTTTTGCCAATAAATGTAATGATTTTTACATATTTCATGTGGTTCTTTTTTCAAAGGGAAAAACATTTAAATTGGCTATGTATCACATTTTGATTCTTGAAATAAAATGTGAGTGAAAAATTAGTGCTGGTTTATTAATCTGTAATACCCCATTGTGTGCTGACACTGCTGCGCTGTTATTTCAGTTTAAGTTTTTGTTACAATTTTTCTTACCTGTGAGTGTGAAGGAACAATAATAACAGCTGAATTTTGGCCATTGTTCGTTTGTGTATTTTGAATAGGCATATTTATTTCATGTTAGGTAGTTTAGTTATAAACATAACTACCATAATAACCAATAAGGCAGACCTGACCCTTTCCTTACCTGAATGTACATGTGCACACATGGGTTCCCTTTTTTGTTCAACTTCAAACTTGCACAAAAACACAAAGATATTGTGGTGAGATTGTATCAAGAAATGTGTCAAGAGAGATAAGACAACACATCCTCTCTTGTTTTTGAATTTATCACCAGACTTAACACATTTCATTATTTTTTGTACACATATCAAATATCTAAGTGACAAAGAATTAAACTGAGAAATTCACCATCAAATCTTTACCACCATTCATTCATTTCTGTATAATTTAGACATTAAAGGACAACTCCGGCGCAAAATGAACCTTTGGTCTAATTACACATTGTTACCTATTCAACCGTTATCTGAGATTTTTTTTCATGATTGCCGAATGTAAATAGTTTTATCTATAAAAACAGTTTAGCCTATAATGCTAGTATAACGCTAGTCTATAGGGCATAGAGTAATGACAAATAAAAATCGCTTGTTATTACCACTAACAAGGCTCAAAATAGCCCCACAGTAACACGGTAGCACAACAAGGATCCCTACATTCAAACCGAAGCATTGAGAACTTTGTCAGTGTCCATACAGTTTAATAAGAAGATATTTTATAGACACAGTCAACTTCGCGAATACAGGAAGAAGCCATCTTTGAAAAAAAGTATCTACCAGTCGATCTACGAACGCCGATCCAAGTTTAAGAGGATTTAAGAAAAGCAAGCTCTGTTGAAACAAATGACCTCCACCCACACTCTCTCTTTTATTATTTCACCATAATGATGTCTTTAAAAATCTTCCGCTGCCAGACGACGGTGTTTATTCTGAGGTTTTAAGGTTCATTTCAAGAGATGAGTCAGTCTAATCTATTCATTTTGATGGTTATTATTCATTTAAGTTTCTCTCAGGTAAGAAAATAAAGTCACTTTACAATTGCTATTGATACCTTACCTTATTTCTCAAAGTACTATGTATTGTAGAGTGATTGTATTGTTTGAAAGTGTTTTTATTCTTTTATAATGTATTTTCCTGTCATTTGGTCACCATAGTCAGAGAGAGGAAAAGAATGCGTGTGCGATCTAAAAAATTTAGATCCTCCTTTTCCTAAGAACGAATTAACAAAAGTAGAGACCAGTGCTTTACAATGCATTGAGACCATCACGTCAGAAAAGGTACAAAAAGATATTTAAATGACATATTTTCATTCATTTCATTATATTGAGTTTTAATATTTTAAGTCAATTAAATAAAATGTCATTAATAAAATGTAAATTTCTGCAGATGACAGACTTAGACAGGCTTATGCTGGGTCTACAACAACGCATCAAGCAGGTGGAGGAAAACGTGATCGTGCTAGAAAAGGAGGATGACAGGAATCTATATGGAGCCGTGTCTCTGCGCATCATCGAGTTAGAGATCGCCGAGATTCAGGACCTCCTCGACAAACTCAACAGGACCACCCAAAATTACCATCATCTCAGTGTACAGACTGCAGCTCAGGTGACGTGCTGTACAAAAAAAGTGCAAATCCATTGCAATGGAAAGTATTTTCTTTCCAAGAAAAAAGTAGGCTACTTAAATAATATTCACAAACAGATATTAAAAATCATGTAAGTTGTTTTAGTTATAAATGTAAATAAAAGATGACTTTTATTTACATTTACATTTATAATAATCTATTACTAAATATTAACATTTACAAAGAATTGTGAATGCTGTAGAAGTATTGTTCATTGTTAGTTCATTTTAACTATTCTTAACAAACTAAACCTTAAAGTGATACAATGATGTAGTTCTTCAAATAGAGGTCAGATAACAAAAGAAACTGACACTTTTAAATAAAAAATATGTTAGTATAAATTATCTTAAACCTGGAAAGGTTCCACCACGCACATCTGACACTAATGTTAATTAAATGTAGGCCTAGATGATAAAGGATGGGGCATTTAATTGGTTTATTTTTTATACATTACACTCTCAGAAAAAAAGGTACAAAAGCTGTAACTGGGGCTGTACCTTTTCAAAAGGTGCACTTTTGTACCCTAAGGCTGCATATTGGTACATATTTGCACCTAAAATGTACATATTAGTACCTAAATGTACATATTAGCACCTAAAATGGACATATTAGCTCCTGAAATGGACATAGCACCGAAAATGTACATATTAGCACCTAAAATGTACATATTAGCACCTAAAATGGACATATTAGCTCCTGAAATGGACATAGCACCGAAAATGTACATATTAGCACCTAAAATGTACATATTAGGACCTAAAATGGACATATTAGCTCCTGAATTGGACATAGCACCGAAAATGTACATTTTAGTACCTAAGTGTATATATTAGCACCTAAAATGTACATATTAACACCTAAAATGTACATATTAGCTCCTGAAATGGACATATTATCACCTAAAATGTACTTAGCACCTAAAATGTACATATTAGTACCTAAATGTACATATTAACACTTAAAATGTACAGATAAGCACCTAAAATGGACAAAAGTTTACCTTTTGAAAAGGTACAGCCCCAGTGACAGCTTTTGTACCTTTTTTTCTGAGAGTGTACTTGTCTTTTAACATCCCGAATTCTCATTTTTCACCCTTTGGTAGCTTGATGCTATAAAAGACACAATGCTGGAGTTGGAGAAGTTTGACAAAATGCAAGTAATTAAGAGAAATAGAGAGAGACGCATCACAAAGAACTTGGAACAGTGCAAAAAAGAGCTAAAGGCTACAGCGGCACCTCCTACAGTTTCATCAGGTACGCTAAAGTCCCCAATATTAATGGAAGTTGCAATAGTATCAGTATCTTCTGAAAAGGATTCTTGAGCAAGAAATGAATGTAGAGTAGATCTTTGCGTCCATTGGGAATTGATTTTATGTTTGAATGCTGTGGTGTGCAATAGCTGTGTGATCTCATGTGAGTGGCTACCCTGCCCTCATTCCAGTAATTTTGATTAAATATTACAAGGGCATATCATTATTAAAAATATAATGATATGCACAGATAAAATATTTATAACAAACACTGCAATATTCAATTTTGATGCAAACGAAGCTTCCTGTGCTTTTTCATTATTAGCAACTAGGTTGTGTAAAAAAAATATATACATATATTCGTTTTTCTTCTGTTTGTAGCCCGCTGTGGTCTGGGTCGTGTGGTCAGTGTGGCGGGACCGAGAACGTATTCCCTCACGGTATTCACCTCCTATACTTACGGTGCTTGGGGTCGAGATGCACAGCCGGCTCCAGGAGACGAGAACAAGTACTGGCTGGTGGTGCTGTCCACTAGTAATATTTACGGCAACTTTATCCGCCAGTACGGTACCTTGAGTACTCTTTTATTAGGTATAGGACCAAAAGATACATATATTTCAAGCACCAACCCCACAACAAACACAATTCAGGGGCCAAACATGGTCATGTACGGCAATGCGCTCTACTATAACTGTTACAACACATACTCCGTCTGTCAGTTCAACATGACGACTCGTGCTGTCAGTACTGTTGCTTTACCTAAAGATACAGGTTTCAACAACAAGTTTCCTTTCGCACATCTCGCCGCCACATACGCCTATACAGATATGGATTTCGCCACAGATGAATCGGGCGTCTATGTTATATACGCAACCACAAGCAACTTTGGAAATGTGATGATCAGTAAAGTTGAGACGAGTAACCCTCCTGTTTTAAACCAAACATGGTCCACTTCTCTTCACAAAAGGACTGCCACAAACACCTTCATGGTGTGCGGTGTGCTTTATGCTACTCGTTACCTTGATCAAGAAACTGAAGAGATCTTTTACTCTTATGACACCCAAACCAACGAAGAGCGATACGATTTGAGAATTCACATTAAGAAGATGCAGACTAATATTCAGTTTCTAAACTATGACCCCAGAGATCATCTGCTGTATGTCTACAGTGATGCCTACATTCTAACTTATGAGCTCATCTTTCAGTAAGTCTCCAATGAACTTGAACAATACACTTGTAAACAACCCCGGGTAACTATGGAGACCTAAAGGCAGCAAAGGAAACAAAGGCAAACAAGTCAAGTCACCTTCATTTAAGTTAAGTTTAGTTTATTGTCAGCAAGATCACTGCCAATTATGTAATTTATAGTGCTTTTTATAATACAGATTGTTTAAAGCAGCTTTACAGCGATAATAGGAAATGAAATCAACATAGATTGTTTTGGCTGTAACACTAGCACTAGAATAAAGGCCCGTACACACCGGGACGAATATCAGCGGGTTATTCGCCAGCGTTTTTCAACAAGTTTTTTGTGTTTACAGCTAAGTGATTTTCGCTGACGATGAGCCGAGTGAACATGCAAATTACCATAATCTGTGATCATCACTTACCTGTTTGATGTTCAATAAAGCACTGTGTTGTCACTGATCCATCTCTCTCTGTGTCTGCTAGTATCTCCTAATTTTTCAGCAGGTTTTTCAAAAAAATGATAAAGAGAAAAAAATAAATAAGAAAAAAGAAGAAAAAAAATATATACATATATACATCTGGGAGGGGGGATGTATGTATGTACACCACTTATGGTTATGTTTGTGGTATTAAGTATTAAGAAATGTCAGGTGTCTTCATCCAACTCAATAATTGATATTTAGAATTTACATTTTTCGAAAATGAAGTTGGCCCAACTCAGTTTAAATTGTTATGAATTAAGTTGGTTAAACTCAATAATTAATATTTAGAATTAAAATTTTCTAAAATTAAGTTGGTCCAACTCAATAAATAATATTTAGAATTTAAATAATCTAACAATGAACATCGACTTTCAAGAAGCCTATAGACTGATGAGATCACATTTTGTCTGCAGTATGTGTTGTGACATTACAGTACTGAAAGAAAGTGTGCAGTTCGCAACAGTATTTAGTAAAAAAATACAACAGAGAACTGACAGAGAAGTGCTGTACTTAAAGCATATTTATTAAGCATTTGCTAATCTGTATTAAGAACATTTATTGTAATAACAAAATTAGACAAAAACAATTCAAAAGACTCACAGTCATATAACAATATAGCACAAAAAAAATTTAGATTAACCTCTGCATATTTTAAGATTTTCTGCATTCTGTGCAATTTGGACTGATATAAACTATATGGTATTGCTTTTTTTTCTTAGCTGCATATAAAAGACTCTCAGTTGAAGGTATCATATGATAAAAGATAGGCATCATTATACATGTAAAGT
Source organism: Pimephales promelas (assembly GCF_988280905.1). Classification (NCBI taxonomy): domain Eukaryota; kingdom Metazoa; phylum Chordata; class Actinopteri; order Cypriniformes; family Leuciscidae; genus Pimephales; species Pimephales promelas. The sequence goes on from NC_142793.1 coordinate 15,388,874, forward strand.
CTCCTATCAACAGGGTTGTAGTTTAGATTGGCTATTCCAGCAGAAACCTTCTCAAAAGGCAAAGAAAGAGTGTTTATCTCTTGGCCAGTGGTTGTATCAAAGGCATAAAACACCTCTTCTTGGTAAGTACTAACATAGCGTGTAGCGTACAGGACCCCGCACACCATGAACGTGCTGGTGACGGACCTCTTAAAGAGATGTGTCTTCCAGGTGTGTGTGATGTTGAGCTCCAGCGGGTCTAAGCGACTCACAACAATGTTGCCGTGGTTCTCCTCGGTGGCGTATATCACCCACACGGCGTCTCGGTCAGCCTCCAGGTCGATGTCTGTCCAGTCATGGCAGCTGTAGTAGCAGAAAGGGAACTTGTTGGCGATTCCGGCACCATCCAGTTTTACACGCTTGGTTGCTTGTGTTGTAATGTTGAAGCTACAGATCTCAGCGGTGCTGTAGCATTGGTAAAACACAGTGTTGTCATACAGTATAGTGCCAGAGCCCTGAACAGCATTTTTGTGGCTGTAGGATGATGCTATCTGTTCATCTTTGTAGTTCTTGCTGGCCATGAAATCTTCGTACGAGTTGTACATCCTGATTGTGTTCCCATGCTTGTTTCCACTCACCAGACAGTGTTCCCAATAACGTTCCTTGCTGTTCGGTCTGGCCTCCTTACCCCAAGCACCAGATATATAGGACTTGCTGATGGAATTGAGCTTGGTGACAACTGGAGAACTTATGTTGGACATGATACGCTGATGACAAGTGCCTGCAAGTGCATTGTATATGTATTGGTCATATGTTCAATATTCAGGTAAACATATTTTAAAGTCTCTTTCATGAAAAGAGCAAACCGATTTTCACAATGCTGTTGAAAACATCAATGAGATCTCAACGGAAATGTCAAAACATTTCTCCTCTCATTGAGAGTCATGTACTTACTTCTAAAGTCTTCAGGTATGGTCTTGCAGTTCTGGGCTCTGTTGTTGAGGTCACGTAGCCTGGTTTTCATTGTCTCTAGATTGAAGACATTGCTTTTGTACATGTTCTGGATGTCCTTCTTTGCCCTAGTCAACTGAGAGAAACAGAATACAGAAACATTGTCAACATATCTTTGGATCCACTCGAAAATCTGTTTTGTCGTCTTCCATTTTTTGGCGAATCTTTTGTTCATTTGCAATTTGAACTTCAATGAGCAGGAAAAAAAACATTTTCTGCCACTTCTGATTTTTGGATATGATTGCTGACTAAACATCATAGTTATTGTAGGAGCCATAAGGCTATTAATAATGTTACTTAATGTCATGGTTGTATGTAACTACTGTCTGTACTCCCCCCTGTGGTAAGGGGAAGGAATTGAACCCCTTTTTTGGGACTTCCTGGAGGTAGCCATCTTAAACAGGAAGTGATGTGGCAAGGGCAGAGGGGAAGGGAGACAGTTTTTGACCTACTGTACACCACACAGCACTGTTTGTTTTGGAACACAGAGTTTTGTCTTCAAGTTTTCACCTTTTTGTTACAATAAAACTCAAGTCTTGTTAAAACAGATGTAGCGTCAAAAATACTTTCTCTCATGGAAGTGGCTTTAGAAGGAAAGAAGCCACTACATTAAGTCAAAAAACTCCCAAGAAGGACATGCAGGCATGCGGTAGGCCCGATCCTGGAATGATCAAGCCATGAGTGACACGTATCGACAGCTTTGAAAGGATTCTGAAATTCATCCAATGCGTGAGTAAACAAGGGTGAACTTATTTCTAAAAGCTGTGGTTGAGAATTTTGGCTTTGATCAAAGCATGGTACAAGAAGCTGATGCTTATCTGTACATTGTGGCCTGCTGATTCTATGGAAAGCTGGATACTTGATTGTGCTTGTTTGTGTCAAACATGGCTGATGAAATGTCCAAAAATGAAAAGGATGGTGTTAAACAAAGCATTGGATCCCTCAGTTCTATGCGTAGGGGAAAGCTTGGTGTGTGCACACGTAGGATAAATGAAGTAAAGGCATTGCTTGCTGAGGGTTGTGATGTGGAATCATTAAAAAGAAGTGCAGAGATATTTTTTATGTCACTTGAAGAATTCAAGACTGCTCATAGGCTTGTGTAAGAACAACTATCTGACGATATCAGAGAAAATGAGCGCATTGACTGGTTTGAGCCTAAAATGGCTACATTTGAGAACTTTATGAGTGAATATGAGATGTGGAAAAATGTTCAAAAGGATCCACAAGCACTCATCGTGTCGCCTTGGCTATGGCAGTTCATTAGAACAAATGCGTCAATAGAGCCGCCATCTTGGAACAGGGGAGCCCCTCAACTTTAATGCAAAGGTCTAACAGAAATAAAATCACCATAAATCATCATGAATGCGGTTTTTCACATTTTTTTTCGTTCCAACAGTTAGACATGTATTTATCATTGATTCCAGAAAAATTTGTAAAATAATAATAATTTTGTAGAAAACATTCTTCCTACACTCTAAAAAATGCTGGGTTGTTTTAACCCAATTTTGGGTCAAATATGGACAAACACGAAATGTTGGGTTAAAAATGTAATGTAAAAATTTAACCCAATGGCTGGGTTAGTCCATATTTGACCCAAAGTTGGGTTAAAACAACCCAGCATTTTTTTTCATTCGTGATCATCATCCGCAGCATGAAAGTCCGCTGCCATCCATTAATTCGAAGTAAAGGCAGAGATAGCAGCTAGCTACTTCCTATGACAAGACCCCGTTCTAAGATGGCGGCCATTTTGACGCATGCTTAGAACCCCAAGGTGACGTGTTTGTGTCTATAACTAAAGATGAGCTTCAAACAATTTATCATTGAATAATGTCTTTGATTTAAATATTTCTCATTCAAAACTATCATATGACTTCAGAAGACTTGTGGCAACCATTGTTATTGTTGACTAAACCGACTGAAAGTTGTTTTTGGTAATTAAAATAAAGCTTAGGCCTATATATATATATATATATATATATATATATATATATAAACATATACACACAAACCAAAATAATATAACAAAATTACCACTGTAAACATATAAAAATAATAAAGCTAAAACAGAATTTATTAAAATAATAATTGTTTTAATAGTATATTTAAAAAAAAAACACTCAAATAGCATGACAAATCATATGGACTACTTTTATGGTGCTTTTTTATGTTGTTTGGGTATTTTTGGAAACCTAGTCACTATTTTAAGAAAGATCTACCTCCTTCAGAAGGTCACTGGTCTCTTTGCTGGGGCTTTTCTTGTGAGCATCACTGGCAGTGTAATAGATTTCGTCAAGTTCCTCCATCAGCTGTCGCAGGTGAAGGGCGTTGTACAGGCCGTTTGTGTTCAGATACTCAAACGGTTTCAGGCGGGCTGTGATCTCCTTAAGAGTGAGTTCCATCTTTGGCAGTTGTACATTACTGGCCTTTACCTGGAAGTTTACAACGCAAATGAGTTCACTGACATTATTTGAATCTACACTATTATTTGACTTTAAAGGATCTCACCTTTTTATGAAACTGTGTAAGGTTGTCCTCACAGGTCTGGACTTGATTTGCGACTTCCTCGAATTTCACAGTAGGGAAAGCCCAGATAGAGCTGCTTAATTTACACACGCAGGAACCATTCTGCTCTTCACCTGGAATTCTCTGAGCCTGAGCAGTCGCCTGATCATACACATAAACACATGAAAACACAAGATATTGGATGCAATTCACAATTCAAGCATTTTACTGAATTTTTGCCTTTTAAACAATTACATGGCAAATTAATGCATGAGTTTAATTTTAACCAAAAAAAATTTAACCTTAATTTATTGTATTATAACAAGTTATTAAAATAAAATAACCTTGTAAATTGTTACCTTAATTAATGCTTCAATAATTTTTGGGAGTCAAATAATGAGATCTATTATATTACCACTTTAATATGTATAGAAAGTAATTATAATAAATATAAATAAACAATACTGCAAATTTATATTTAATTTTATAAACATAGACATATCCATATCATTGAACTAACTTATTAGTACAAATTTGTTTTATTGGGAGTCAAATAATGAGATCTATTATATTACCACTTTAATATGTATAGAAATTAATTATAATAAATATAAATAAACAATACTGTAAATTCATATTTAATTGTATAAACATATATAGACATATCCATATCATTGAACTAACATATTAGGTACAAATTAATTTTATTGGGAGTCAAATAATGAGATCTAGTATATAGCCATTATAATAGCCTATATATAGAAAGTAATTAGGCTATATTAAATATAAATAAACAATACTGTAAATTCATATTTAATTTTATAAACATATAGACATATCCATATCATTGAACAAACATATTAGTACAAATTAATTTTATTGGGAGTCAAATAATGAGATCTATTATATTACCACTTTAATATAGAAAGTAATTATAATTAATATAAATAAACAATACTGTACATTTATATTTAATTTTAAAATTTAATTTTGTTCCATTAAAAAAACATTCCAAATAAAGTCATTAAAGAAATCCAAAACATATTAAAGATGGGACTTACTGTGACTGTGAGGACCAACAGGTACGAGAGCATGATGAGCAAATAACAAACGCTTTGATGTTGCAAATACATAAAGTGTTACAAAAGAACTTTAGAAGAAAAAAACAAACCAACACACCTCTCTCAACAAATCTGCAATATTACCGACTGTGGGGCAAAACAAGCGTCGAAAATTTGTCAGTTCATGATTAACAATACAATTTTCAATTACTCATGGACCTACTGAAGGTGTCCACAAAGATAAGACGAAGATTGCAACAAACTGTTCCACCCACAGAAATAAAGAAGTATATCTCACTTTTTTTTTTAATTATTTCACCATAATGATATGGCTTTAAAACTCTGCAGCTTCTACCAAACATTGTTTATCGCAGGGTCCACTTTCTACAGACATGAGTCAGTCTATATTCATTTTGTTGATCCTCATTCCTCTAACTTTCACTCAGGTAAGAAAGAAATCAACACTATATTTTCCTACATGACTATTAAATTTCAAATAATGTGCTTTTGCTTGTTTTGTATAATTGAATTTCCTGTCGTTTGATCATCACAGTCCGTGAGAGGGAAGGACTGCGTGTGCGATCTAAAAAATTCAGATCCTGCTTTCCCTGAGAAAAAACTCAAGAACGTAGAAACCTCTGCCTTACAATGCACTAGGACCATCACTTCAGAAAAGGTAGAATTCAAAGTATATTTTTTTCTCAAATGTTATATGTAGTTTAAATAACTAAATTAAGACAATTATAAGTGTTAATGTAAATTTCTGCAGATGACAGACTTAGACAGGCTTATGCTGGGTCTACAACAACGCGTCAAGCAGGTGGAGGAAAACGTGATCGTGCTAGAAAAGGAGGATGACAGGAATCTATATGGAGCCGTGTCTCTGCGCATCATCGAGTTAGAGATCGCCGAGATTCAGGACCTCCTCAACAAACTCAACAGGACCACCCAAAATTACCATCACCTCAGTGTACAGCCTGCAGCTCAGGTGACGTGCTGTACAAAAAAGTGCTTTGTCGTTTTTATTATTATTATTTTCTAATATTAATCATTTATTTGGTTCTTTTGTGTTTCTATAATTATTATTTTTTTACATAAAAAATATCCAAGTTTTAATAGGCTCATCTGTTGTCTTCAAACTGCAGATATAGAGTTTAAAAAATGTACTATGTGATATTTTTCTTAAAGGGATTGTTCACCCAAAAATGAAAATGATGTCGTCATGTCTCATAAGATCCCAAGCCCATAAGACCTCCGTTCATCTTCGTAACAGAGTTTAAGATAATTTAGATTTAGTCCGAGAGTTTTCTGTCCCTCCATTGAAAATGTATGTACGGTATACTGTCCTTGTCCAGAAAGGTAATAAAGACATCATCAAAGTAGTCCATGTGACATCAGTGGGTTAGTTAGAATGTTTTGAAGCATCGATAATACATTTTGGTCCAAATATAACAAAAACTACGACTTTATTAAACATTGTATTCTCTTCCGGTTCCGTCAGTAACGTCAATGCGGACAGAACCGGAAGACAATCCAATGTTTAATAAAGTCATAGTTTTTGTTATTTTTGGACCAAAATGTATTATCGATGCCTCAACACATTCTAACTAACCCACTGATGTCACATGGACTACTTTGATGATGTCTTTATTACCTTTCTGGACAAAGACAGTATACCGTACATACATTTTCAATGGAGGGACAGAAAACTCTACATATGATGTTTTATAAATAAAGTTTGGGAGGAGCATGTTTAAATAATTGATCCAATTATCATTCCAACCAGCTGTTGACAATCAGTAATCAACATGTCTACCCAATCAGCATGAGTTGGAGACCTATATATATACATGTTTATACTCATTTGACTCACCAATGTTCCTCGACAGTTTTTCAGCATCCCTCCACCACCCCGTCTCCTCACACTCGCCTCGTTACTTGTTATCCAGCAATACGGGGGGAGTACTCTGAGTTCGGGCCGCATACCGAGCCCGGAGCCCTCTCCTCGGACAGTACGCCAAATACGCATTTATTCTATTTGACTTATTTGTAAGTGTGAACTTGTGAACTAAAATATCTTAAACCGTGTTCCGAAGATGAACGGAGGTCTTACGGGCTTGGGAAGACATCATTTTAATTTTTGGGTGAACTATCCCTTTAAAGCTTGAAGTTATGAAAGACAAAATGGCGGAACTGGAGAAGTTTGACAACATGCAGGTGATAAAGACAAATAGAGAGAACGAGCGCGTTAAGAGGGACCTGGAACAGTGTAAAGAAGAGCTCAATGCTACTACAGCAGCACCTCCTACAGTTCTCCCAGGTTTGCTAAGACCCCAATAATCGCTTAACTCAAGCTTTCTGAGCTTTTTCATTTTTAACCACAGCAGAAAGTCTTACGTTTCTGTTTCTCTTTGCAGCCCGCTGTGGTCTGGGCCGTGTGGTCAGTGTGGCGGGACCGAGAACGTATTCCCTCACGGTATTCACCTCCTATACTTACGGTGCTTGGGGTCGAGATGCACAGCCGGCTCCAGGAGACGAGAACAAGTACTGGCTGGTGGTGCTGTCCACTAGTAATATTTACGGCAACTTTATCCGCCAGTACGGTACCTTGAGTACTCTTTTATTAGGTATAGGACCAAAAGATACATATATTTCAAGCACCAACCCCACAACAAACACAATTCAGGGGCCAAACATGGTCATGTACGGCAATGCGCTCTACTATAACTGTTACAACACATACTCCGTCTGTCAGTTCAACATGACGACTCGTGCTGTCAGTACTGTTGCTTTACCTAAAGATACAGGTTACAGCAACAAGTTTCCTTTCGCACATCTCGCCGCCACATACGCCTATACAGATATGGATTTCGCCACAGATGAATCGGGCGTCTATGTTATATACGCAACCACAAGCAACTTTGGAAATGTGATAATCAGTAAAGTTGAGACGAGTAACCCTCCTGTTTTAAACCAAACATGGTCCACTTCTCTTCACAAAAGGACTGCCACAAACACCTTCATGGTGTGCGGTGTGCTTTATGCTACTCGTTACCTAGATCAAGAAACAGAAGAGATCTTTTACTCTTATGACACCAAGACAAAAGAAGAGCGCTTTGATTTGAAAATTAATATTAAGAAGATGCAGACTAATATTCAGTTTCTAAACTATGACCCCAGAGATCATCTGCTGTATGTCTACAGTGATGCCTACATTCTAACTTATGAGCTCATCTTTCAGTAAGTCTCCAGTTATTTGAGACATTATAGCTGCATCCCATTTCACATTCTGTCTGTACTAATAGTTTGCAAGATTAGAAATAGTACATTGCAAATGATCGTAGATCATAAAGATAGCAGAGTATTTTTTTAAGTGTGTATTTGCAGGGTTAAGATAATGCAAGACAATGAATATATCAGTTGCTAATTTTAGTTTTCACATCTAAAAAGTTTCAAAGAGTCTGTGGTATCAATCAAATTTGGTCCCACTTTATATTAGGTGTCTTTGTATGTACATTTAAATTAATAATTTGATACAATACACTTATTGTGCACATAAATGTTTTTACACTAAACTTATTAACTAATTAATTTTTGTAATTACATCTATGATTACCCCGTTGACCCTTCCCATACCCCTTAACCCTCCCTTAAACCTAACCATCCCACCCTGACCTTACCCATATCTCACCTCAGTAGCAGCAAAAGTGTTTTGATATTCAATATGAACACAAGTGCATTGTACTATTTTTTATGAAAGTAGGCCTACAAAGTAGTTAACAATACCTAATATAAAGTGTGACTAGAAATTTCATTAAATATGTGCCTTATCATATTATATTAAAAGGAATTCCCTTCACCAATGAAGTATGTACATTTATTGTATAGCTTAGAAGTAGGCTAATGTTAATTGAAATGCAGCTTATAAAAGTTTTCTTTCAATGCATCTTTAAATGCCTAGCTTTGTTATGCATGTGAGGAAGAAATTCACAAATGTATCGCAAATTTTGTTTCTTGAAATAAACTAGGCTACAGCAAAGTTTATGAAATGTGTGAGCTGGATTAGCCTACTACTGCAGACAAATTATGATAAGGACAATTATGACAAAAGGTTTATGATGGCATTCAAATGTGGAAGAAATGTGGTTTCCATAAGTGGTTTCCAAATGTGGTTTCCATAAGAGCAACTTAGAACTATTTATATATTAGGGGTGTAACGATTCATCTTCTACATCGATGTGTAGACATTCTCTGGTATCGATTTAAATTCATATTCCAACTACATCGATCTGTGCTCTGCTAGTTGGCTAAAATCGTTTTAAAAGTTAATCAATTGATTGTATCGATACTAGGAAATAACGCATTGAATTTAAGCATGTCAGACTTTATGTGGATGTTTTTTCTAAGAACTTTAGTTTTAATGATACAGGCGTTAAACGTTACTCGATTCAGTCTGCCTATCTGTGACGTTATCGCCACGCACCAGCAGCAGCGCAGTCAACATAGCATGTCGATATATACTTATAAATGTGTGTGTGTGTGTGTGTGTGTGTGTGTTTCGTGGGTGTCGAATGTCGATACAAGCCAAACTGCAAGAAAATAACTAAAAGACCTGATCCTGTTTGTACATCCATTTTTATTTGTTGCACGTTCATATTTGTAGTACACAGACAGTGACAGCTTGTATATAGATGTACATATTACATAAACACATTATTTTTCATAGTTGTCTTATGGTAAAGCAGGTTAAGAGTGACTCCTACTGTTTCTTTAGACATATTTGTAACAACCATCCCTGTAACAACCATCCCCCTTCCAGAAAAAAAAAACATCAACAACTTATTGCTTAATACAAAACAATGGCTAATCGTAACAATTGTAATCATATTAATAATAATACTCATTGAATTCTCACAAGAAGAGATGCAACACGTGGTTAAATAAGAATGACTATATTATAAAAAAAGGAACTCAAAGAAAAATCAAAAGTATAACAATTCCACATGACAAAGCTAGTGGTACAGACCAATTTTTAGATTTACGCCCTAAAAACAGCAAGTATCTACAGCGCAGAAGATAGACTGAGAAGGGAAGGGTTGAAAGGGAAGGCAGGTGTGGCAGGTCAAACTGGTGCAAGCCCTGATTCGAGTAAAGGTGATACGGGGCCACATCGACAATACTGTACAGCACTTCCAAAGGACATTATACATTCAGGGCCCCCGGGCAGAGATCAGGGATCGGAGAAAAAACATGTACCTTTGAAAGGTGGGCATGCTCTCTTAATAAGAGCTAACGACTGCATACTTCAAACAGGAAATCAGGACAAACTCATCAAAACGCATGCAAATCAATACTGGGGAAGAACATGTGTTTGTCTATTGAGTCTTTAGGAGGAAATCTGTCTATTTTGAATTTGTCTTTAACCCCTCCCGCTTTGAACACCCTCCACGGGTCTTTTCGTACCATCTCTCCCTCTCATCTAATTTTACACATTTATTCCGTTTCATGCATTCATCTTTCTCTTTGTACAGTATCTACAGTGCTGCGCCCAGCTTTGCACGGAGTGAGGTCGATCACGATGCGTTGGGTCGATAGCCCTTTGGGGGCGACTGGAAGTGTCTGTGAGGGGCGGGGCACCTTGTTTTGGGGGTTGGGTTTGTTGGGGGGTGGGATTTGCCCTACATTCCGAGCTTGGAGCGACATGCTCCAGAAAGCCCCGCCCCTTACAGACAAACACACAGGAAACACCCCTGAAAAGTTGTAATTGTGCACTTCCTGTTTGAGGAAGCTGCAGGAAAACTGACATTCAATAAGAGCGAGTGTGAAATGGAAAGTCAATGGTTGCTTCGCCCTCGTAAGTCCCATGTTAGCAGCTCCGGCCAATCAGATCTGAGCTCATGTCGGTCACCTCCGGAAGTTAATTCAATTTCATTCATTTATTTGTTTAATCATTTATTTAACCCTTTAATTTAGTTTGTCCGCTGATTTGCTCATTCATTCATGTGAATGTTGGTGCTTTTTTCCGATTATTGTGTGCGGTTTGTACACATACTGTACATCAACAACACATCTTTCCAATAATGGACCTTTATCACAGACTGAGATAGCACGTCCCACAATTATCAACATCAAAAATCGTAAAAATATTTCATGTTATAACACTATACTTTGTGTTATATTGCTTGGCATTCAATTTCAGAAAGCTAGGTAATGCTGATGTACGAGTGTTTCTACAACGGCTGATGGAGTGATGGAAAATATCTTTGTTCTGACCTCTGTAATCAATCTCTCTTTTTTTTTGTTGCTACAAATGCTTTTTGCTATTAGAGTCAAGTGAAATGCAAAAACAGTTATTTGTTGAAGTTTCCATTCACAACTATAATTTACCCAACTATGTTGACTAAGAGCCGTGTGAAAAGGTCAATTGAGAAGTAAAATAGCACAAAAAAATAACTAAACTAATAATCTAAATTATGAAACAAGCTTGCAAACAAAAGCTGTTACCTTGCAGAGCCCAGCCCTCATTGGAAAATGTATGTGTACATTTGTGAGTGCATTTCTATCAGTAGCTTTGGTATATTCTTTGTGCGGGGCTGGGTGCTGTAAGGGAAGCTGAAAACCCTATCACACAGATTGGTTTGGGTTAGAAGCTGATTGTCTATAAAAAGGAGATTTTACAGAAACTATCCCTTTTATATGACAGTGAGGGCACACTAAAAGGGTATTTGTGTGGGACCATTGACCTTTATGATGTAATACTTGAAAAAATAAGCAGTCTAACATGGCGAATCAGTCATACAACTTCTGCTCCTACTTTAATGGGGAAAACCTGTTTAAAACTGTTTTTCATACTTAATTTACATATTTAGCTTGAATAATGCAAATAAAACGTGTTCCTTACAGTATGAGGTGATACATACACTCCCGATGACTGAACGAGCTGAGACGATTAGCCGAAAGCAACTGTTTTTTTGAGATTTTCGCCCTCTTTGACTATACAATGGCTTTGATTTCATTCATATTTGAGAGGGAGAGCATAACATGGTTACAAATGTCACCCTCTGGTTTACGAACCTTCCCTTCTTCTTTCCCTTGCTTTATTTCGTCCTCTTCCTCAGGACCAACCCATCAGTTACTCCTCAAAGACTGTCATAGGACAGGAATGAGTGAGAGCAGGGGCTGATGGGACTTGTAGTTTTGTCTTAGGAGAAAGGTCAAGGCCGGAGGCAGCCAGCGAAGGGTGCAGAAACACTGACACATTGAGCGTTAAGAATCCGTGTTACAAAATGGGGAGAAACCAAACACTGTTTTGAAGAGGAAAATGACAGCAAGTCTTAATTTTTACAGGTTAAAGGAAAAGTTCAACTCAAAATAAAAACCTTTTATCTATGTCTTTCTTTATTCTGTGGAACACAAAAGCAGATGTTTAGTAGAATGCCCAAGCTGCTCTTTTCCATTCAATGGAAGCGGATGGGGACCAAGTGTTGTGCTCCTAAAGCGACAAAGCACAATGCAAGCATCATAAAGGTGGTGTATTTGACCTGTCAAGTCTTCTGAAGCCAATTCACAAAAAAAAATAGTCGCAAAGAAGATGTGGTAACGATTCACTTTCATTATATCGAAAATAGTAGCTTGCACTATATATCGTTTTGTGTTCTACAAAAGAAATAAAAGTCAGACAGGTTTTGAAGACTTCTGGGTGATTAAATAATCAAAGTATTTTTCATTTCTGGATGAACTAATCCTTTATGAGTGCTAACACTGAAACACTGAGAGAAAGGGACTGAGAAAGAAAGAATGAGAGCAGTATGAGACCTTCATTCTTCTCACGCTTTCCTTCCATGCCACGTCTCTCTAAATGTGTGCGTGTGAGACAGTGCCAAGGTTCAGCAGGACACTTCCATGGTGTGGCTGACCTGCCCAACTCCCTCACTGCTATCTGAGTTTGTGCATGCACGGTTGCGAGAACCATCCACGGAGCCGGCGCTGGTCAGAGAAGCTGTTCGAGAGCGAACGAGACGGGTCATACTGGCCGAAGGCACTGAGAGAAAAAGAGAAAGAGAGATGAATAGTCATTTCATATCCACGGGGAAGTTCATCTGGGCTGCATGATGTGTTGCAGAGGAGGCAGGGATGACATGCTTGAACTTTTGGTCGAGAATAATTTCAGCCTCAAGCTGATAACATTCCACCGCAAATACACCAAAATGACTCAAATCCTACAAAAAAAAAATCCAATCATAATCTTTATATCTAAATGCCCCTGGTTTCAGTGTAAAAAGTCATTTTCTTAATAGATATTTGTCTTTTTTTTCAGTAAAAAATCAATATCTAAACATACACACGCAAAATTGTATAACAATTTCATTTTTATTGACATATTTTCATTTAAGATTTCACTTCCCTTATCCCATTGATGAATATTTCCCTTTGTTTTAAACATAAATCGACCATTTTGATTTTTAATATTTTATGCATTTTTGCTTCTAAGTAATTGTGTCTGGTTTTATGTTTAGATATTTGTACTGAAAATAAGAAAATATTGAAAATAGTATGTAAAAATATATAAATGTAAAAAAAAAAATATTATTCAAAATACAAAAGATCTTGCAGCCTGTGAATGCTCTTTTAAAGGTTACATTTCAGGAAAAGGGAGCAAATTTTTATATATTTTAAACTTTTTAAAATAATTCTAAGCCAAAAATATATATATTTCATGTTATTTATAGTCTAAGTTTACGTTTTCAAATAACTGCCATGCAGAGAGCTTGAGAGCGCATTCAAAGCACATTTTTCCTCCAGAGGAAAAATCACTGGTCAATAAAGGAAAAAATGAATGAATGGAAATATCAGTCTGGGAAGGACAAATACATAAATTAATCAAGGCCAATCAAAAAAAGCGAGGGATTAGAAGACTAAACTACATGTATCATCAACATGAGGAAGAGGGCAGGCGTGAACAGGAAGCAGGAAGTACCTGGCCCCCCACTCATTCTCCGATCCTTCACATAAGCAACTGAGAAAGGGCAGGAAAATACACATACAGTACAGATTATAACAAATACAACACCTCCACACAGACATTTATTCACATGCATACACTCTCAACTGTCTCAAAATGGGATAAAGACACACATGGGAGAAAGGACACAAAATATTGGATCGGTTTACATTTGGCAGTCAAAGAATCATTAAATGCACTGATTTTGGTGCTGATTTGCCCTGAAACATTTGTTAGTAAATATTTTGACAGTCAAAATGGTATTAAATGAATTAGACTTACTGTAGCCCATTCCCTGCAGGAAGTACTTGAAAGCCTCTGTTAGTTTGCCAGGCTGTTAAAAAAAAAGAGAGAGATTTGAGACCTGTGACGTGTTTTTTCGGCAGAGATCATTAAATTATACAAATTTGAATTTTCTTTTGTTATAAAAAAAAATCAATATTTGATTTTAGGGACATTTTTATCAATAAAAAAAATCTAGTGCAGTGTTGGGTCACCCTTGTAATGGACTATTTGTTAAAGACTGATCTGAGATCAGACAGGTCAAGCCAACACATTCTCACCCCAAGTCGTCACCAGTCTCACCTGTGTAATCTGAGGCATTCCGCCTGAATCAGCCATCTGAAAGAAACCAAATACATTTTTTATCATATATTTCTGAAAATGTACATGTCAAAAAGTTTCGCCTCTATTTCTACAGTATGTTTGTTCGCTTGCCTTCAGGAATGTGGTGTTGGTTGGATCCAGCTTTGAGTTGCACTCAACCTAAGAATAGAAAGCATTTACACTGTTTTTTACAAAAATGTAAATGTACGAATATGCTAAAAAGAAAAGTCAAAGAAGATATAACAATTTTTTTTACAAGGCAGTTGAATGATGGGCAGTAAAATGGATGGTGTGATGGAGGGAAGAGATTATACTGTATATATATATATAGAGAGAGTATGTATGTGTGTTGTTGAGGTCTGTCCCAGTTACAGCGGCACTGCAGAGATGAGTCATATTCCAGCACTAAGTGTCTGCATTAGTCAATATGTGATACAGATGGAACCTATCTATCCTCTATGTGTACTTTCCCCAACCAATATAAATATATGTCATTTTTATAGATGTTTAATAATTTAAAATAATTTGTGTATATGAAGAGTTCAGATGCAAAAGCCTCTTCTTTCATTCTAGAAGAAAAGAAATTTTCTTCTAGAATGATCGTTTTTATCAAGCTTGTATCTTTAAGTTCAGTGATTTCACTTAAATGGCAATGATACTTACCTATTAATTGTTATTTAAGTGAAATTAATGAACTTAAATATACAAGTTTGATAAAAATCATCATTAAAGAAGAACATTTCAAATGGCATTAGAGGCTTTTGCATCTGAACTCTTCATATATTCTAAGATATGGATGATTTAGAACAGAAACTGGAGTAAAACCAGATAATTAATAGTATTGTTATTGTTACTATTATTATTATTATAAAATGGGGAATATTGTAATAATAAGAATCCAAACGATTCACTGGTAGCATCTTGCTTTTCCATTTATATATTTCCGTCTTAATCTCTTACTCATCCTTCTGTTGTTTCTTCTGCTCCAACCTTTTCATCTTCCTCCTCTTGACCCAAATTACTCAAATCCTTCTCTTTTCTCATCCTTTTGTCATTTACCTCTCTCTCACTCATCCATCTCATCCCTTCACTGTGTGTGTCCCTCTTTTTCCTCATCTCTCACCCTGTGTGTCTGATTAGATGTGATGGGGCAGTAACCCAGCTTTCATATGTTAGATTAAAGGACCATGGCACAGAGTTAAAAATACCCAGTCCACACAAACAAGCAAAGCCCGGGAGACCAACCCTGGGGCCGGTGCCATCTGCTCCCACGAGAAAAATGGAGAAAGAGGGAGCAAAACAAAGGAAGAGAAAGGAATGCAGAAGGTATTGACCTGTCTCTGAATTACAAAATACTAACTCGTTCGACAAATATGACAGAAAAACGGAAAGAAGAGACGTTTGATTGGAGGAAGAACATTTGAAATGAAAATGATGAGCAAACCATGATTACATTTTTTTTTCTCCCTAAATATCACACACAAAGACTCACCACGCCTTCCTCAGCCGGAGCATTATCACCAACGACCAGCATGGCCGGGCAACTACAAGAATGATAATTGAGAATTTAGTCTGATCACACAGGTATGTGTAAATGTGATAACTACTCAAGAGTCAAATTAACATAGTCCTCACCTCAGGGTCTTAGCATTTAGCACAGAGCCACTGCGGTTCATTTCCAAATCCCTGCGGCTGAAAAAAAAAAACGTTTTTTTTTGTTATGTTTTTTACCAAATCAGCATTTTTATTTAATCCATGCATTATGTATCACTTTGCATACATATTAGCAAGGCAGTGTGCAGTTACCTGTTGTACATATTCCAGAAGAGCTGTAGGTTAAACTGGTTGACGGTGTTATTGATCTGTTGGCGGTAGTTTTGCACAATTTCCGTGTTGTTCATAAGCTCTTCCTGTAATTCAAATACAATAATACATTTTGTGTTAGCTAAATAATATTTAGCTTGAGATATCAATTTTACAATGGCATTTATTTGATGAAGAAATCAAGTCTAATATATGTAGTTACTATTATTTTAATTCTTATTATTTATTTATAAAGTTACTCTATATGTGTATCCATAGCGAAACATACAGTAAGAAATGTAGATTAATTTCTACCTGGCTGAAGAGATGGGCCAGGACAGTGTCTGGTAAAGCACTGGTGAGTCCAGACAATTTTGTCGCAGCCCAGTCGATCCACCCTTTCCCATTGGGGTCAATGTTGAGTAGAACCAGACCCTCCACAAGATCAGGGAAAATCAGCTATGTGTAGAAAGCACAGTTGAATTGCACTGAATATGAATGAAACGACCATTGACCAACATATAAGGCTGAGATTTAATACTAACGGCAAATTTGGCGAGGATGTAGGCACCAGCCCCGACTCCAATTCCCACAATGCTCTTGAAGCTACAGTAAAGAGAACATTGAGTAATGAATAGGTTATCCTTAAAGCCTAAATAATGTTGTCCCTTTATAACGCATCTTTGATCACCAAAATTACATTTTAAAAATTGTTTTTCTGTGAAAAAACATTCATGTCTTAA
Source organism: Pimephales promelas (assembly GCF_988280905.1). Taxonomy (NCBI): domain Eukaryota; kingdom Metazoa; phylum Chordata; class Actinopteri; order Cypriniformes; family Leuciscidae; genus Pimephales; species Pimephales promelas. The sequence continues at coordinate 15,405,580 of NC_142793.1, forward strand.
AATAGCTTGAATGTAACTCTACACCCTTGTTTCATTTAGTATGCGGAACCATGAATATGCAAATTAGCCCCGCCTCCACTCACTCATACAGGCTTGACTATCAGTGTGGTAATACGTTTTGTATGGCTCTCTACAATGTTGGAAACATAACGGAAATTAAAATGATTATCAAACAGCTAATACGGCTGCCTTCTCAAAATCAGTATCATTTGAAATGCTTTAAACAAATTGGAACGTCAGTGGAGAAAGACATTAGTCCATCAGATCGTAATATATGATATCATATAATACAAAATATTGCTAAATATACACAATTTTTTCATATCATAACCTGGCTCCTCTTAACCGCTAATTGGCAGTAGCAGTTAATGATATACTATAGCCCGCCCTCACATGATTGGTTACAATGTGTAATTAACGATTTTGAGGCTGTCTTCGGTAAACTGCAGTTTTAAGGAGAAAACACTCAGCAATGGTGTTGACTTATGAATTTTGCACATGGTTTGTCTTGAGGCATGGCCAATTAAAAAACACCAGACATATTAAAAACATTAAACACTTGATTTTCACCATAGGGGTATTACTTTAAGAGTATAATAACTCACCCAAAATGTTGCACCACACTGGGAAGCATCCCAGCTAGCTGGTCCATGGTGGGATACTGATACCTAGGAATAATAACAAGACCAAAAAATAAAATTTTAATGGATGGTTGCTTTCTGGAATACTTGATTCTGATTGGTCGCCACGAACTCGCGCGCCTTTCTTTCATTCAAACGCAACTAGCGCCATCTTGTGTCTCAGCTTGTGTCAACTGGAGAGAAAATCACCTCAGAGCACTGAAGTATTCATTGGGGTGTTCGTCTTGTTGCTGTTTAGTACATTGCACATTTTTTCGCGGATGCTTTAAGGCCATAGCCTACAGGTAAGATTATAAAATAATTTAAACTCAAACAAATATATTTAATGTCCACGTATTTATTTAGCGAGGAAAAATGCAGTTAACGTTAATGGGATAACGTATTAGGCCTAACGTTACAGTAACCGACATTAAGACAATCATTTCCTTATTTAAACTCTGTCACCTTCCTTTTTTAGCATAGATCTGAACTTAACTTAAATGGTTGTAATTAATGCTTTGGAATACATATGGTCCTTATTTAAAGAAGATTGTAGCAGGTTGTTGCAGTGAAAGTTATCTGAGCTGACAGGCTAAGATGATTCTTTTTCCAAATTGATTGAATGTCAATATTCCTTGCATATGTGTTTAAGATGGCTAATACTGTATAAATGTTAATTTGTGTGTTCATCATACCCTTGTGGCATCTGGGGGGCACCAATGTGCTGGCCTGGGGCGTCCACGTGGCACACCACAAAATGCTTAGTGATCTCCTGCATATCTTCATTGTGGAAGAAGGTGTTGAAGCACAGCTTGTCTGCTCAGAGAAAGAGAGCAAGACGTTGTAGCCTTTACAAAAACATATTGTGTGGTGGTTACATTTGAAAAATGTTCCCTTTGTAAAATGATAGTGTGGTACCTCGATATATAGGCTATACCACCATGTATGGTACAGAAGGATTATGTTCCTATGTGCCTGTGGTATTTACATCGTACATCTCCAACAACTACCATGTAATACATTGTTATCCCAGATTTCATTTGATCCCCTTTCATAACATCGTACATTATATAACATTACTGATTATTATAAAAGAATACTTCAAATTTGGGACAGTTCATTCTTTCTCTTTCTGCTCATTTCTTTTTCCAGACTCGTTGGCCTATTTAGATCATAAAATGAACAAACAAAACAACTTCAGTGTTCTAGATAACTGCTCAAGCGGCACTAATAACTCATTTTTGATCATGCCATTTCCCTAATCAACATCAAATGGTATTTTGGCAGATCTTCAAGTTTATTTAAAGCAATAGATTGATTAAAATACTGACTCGTCCTTATGTTGTCCCAAACCCATATGCTGTTACGTATTCTGTGGAGTACAAAAGTCGAAATTTTGGAAGTCATCCATTTAACTTATAAGTCTTCTGAAATCTGAACCCCCCCAGAGTAAAAAATGACAGGATTTTTTATTTTTAGACACGCTGTTCCTTCAATGGATTTAATGAATTACCCTACTAACTCACCCTTTAGTGAATGAACCCATTTTTTACAGTCCCTCCCAGCTTTATTGCTCACTTTGCATTTTTTATAGCCAAGTGTTTCCTGTCAGTGGTCAATGTCACTCGCTCTCTTGCTCTCTCTCTCTCTCTTTCTCAAAACACTGACTCATCCTTATGTTGTTCCATCCACCCATATGCTGTTACCTATTCTGTGGAGTACAAAAGTAGACATTTTGGAAGTCATCCATATAACTTGTGTGCTGTATTATAAGTCTTCTGAATCCCCCAAAAATCTGAACATCTCTCTCTTTTTGTTTCTCTCTCTCTCTCTCTCTCTCTCTTAGTCATGTTTTGTGATGGAAGGATGGCCATGCATACTAATATGTATCTGCAGCAGAGAGGAGAGTCAGAGTTACTCTATGCCGCAGTGCTGACCTTGCTCACTCCCCTCCCCAAACACTGCATGATCGGTATGTTTTTGTGACCTACATATTTCTCTCTCTCTCTCTCTCTCTCTCTCTCTCTCTCTCTCTCTCTCTCTCTCTCTCTCTCTCTCTCTCTGTTTCTCACACTGCATATAAGAACTGGCTGACAATAACACACTTCAGGAATAGATAATGAGGAATGGGCAGACATTGAGAGGAGGAGAGGAAGGGATTAGGTGGAAAGAGGATGTAGAGAGGAGCAATAGAGGACAAGAAAGCCACGCTGTAAGTGATGAAAAGAGCTCTCGGCCAAGTTTGACATTGACAGAATGTGGAATTCAATATCAAGGTCAATAGCAACCCTGCCACCTTTGTTCTGATGACCCATAAATGGATCTAATGTTCCATATCATGCCATAGATTAAATTCCCATAATTCCCATTTAGTACAAAATAGATAGACATTCATTCCCTTTTGTTTATAGCTACTCCTTCCTAAAAGGTATAGCTACAATGAACAAGAAATAAAAAGCTGTGCTATATATATATATATATATATATATATAGCGTTTTATTTATATTTATTTACATATATAATAATTTATATATTATATAGGCTAAATATAAGTATTAAATCAATGCAATACACAATTTTTAACAAATACATAATTTATATAAAATAATTTAAAAAGAAAATATACTATAAGTATTCTAAATAAATACAAATAAACAAAAGATCAAGTTTAATCTAGTTTTCCATATCTTTGTATAAAAAATTCCCTTGTGCCTGAGTTATCATCACATGTGGCGCTGATCACCTGTGCACCTGAGATCAGCTTCACCTCACACTGCATGCAATCGGTTAACAGAACTGATAAACTGCAGTCAGCTGGCTTCCAAATTACAGCTCTTATCACAGCCCACGCACATTACTTCCAGAGGGCTGCACTTTGAACATGCACATATGCAAAAGTACACACATAAACACACAAGCGTCTCTTTTTGGTCGTGGAGATGGGGAAATTAACTTCAGGTCAATGCATGGAGACAAATGGTGTACCAAGATTGAAATGGTGCAGTGGGCATTGCTTTGGGTATTAGAGAGAAATGTGGGTATAGTTTACCTTTGTACGAACAAATACAAAAAACTTTGTTTACTTACGGTTGAGCCCAACATCATGGTAGGTAAGGATAGCTGGCTTGTTGCCCTTGGGAGCCCCGCGGATCACCACATGCAACATCCCATAAGGGGTTTCAATGTCATGTTCCTACAACAACAACAACAAAAAGCGATTTCACCAAACAGTCTGAGAAGGTCCAGGCCAGACTTTTCCTAATAACCACTGACTTACAATGGATCATTTGAGAGACCTGAACTTTACAGTATGTTTATACAACGCATTCTCATCCTAGGGCGTCATATAGTGACAATGCATATACAACAATGCATATACAATCAATATAACACGCTTCAGTTATGGGTAGGTTTAGGTCTGGGGTAGGATTTGGGTTAGACCACTAGGAGGCGCCTTCTGCCCCATATATATCTGCGTCTCATATTGATGCTGAAGGGTGCCATGTGCGTTGGATGTATACGCATTGTCAAAAGCATCAGTATATGACGCCTTGGGCTGAGAACGTGCTGATATATATATATATATATATATATATATATAGTGACATTGCCATGCCATTATTCAATTTGTATTAATTTCCCAGGGTGCAGTCAAGTAAATTGGGCCACTTTTTGACATTGGGTTGAAATACGTAGGCCCCTGATTTCAGCCTGTAGGTTGTAGCTAAATACAAGCTAAAACAATTAAAACATTTAGGCTATATTGTAGTTATACAATAATTGGCTGCTAAAATTTCAGCAGGGAACAAAAAAATCAATTCAATCAACAGTGGCAAGAGTTAAAACAAGACTAATTAATTTATCATAAAGCATCTCTGATCACAGATTGACTGCACATGGTTGCGTAACAAGCTTTTAATTGGCAGATCCAGCATTTTAATCTGACCCACATTTAGTCTCAGACTTTATCTGTCCAAGCAGACGAGAGATGAATGTATGTGTGCATGTTTTTCTTGTCCTGGGGATTATTTCAGCATAGCCTTCCAGAGTTATGCACAAATCCTAGCAGACACCTCACAGGCAGCTTTATGCAGATCCACTGAGAGACGGGAAATAAATCTCCTGTGGGGGTTAAGCCCCTTTCATTTGGAGTTTTTAATGTTGGAAAATTTGTGGAAGGTCAGACCAGATACAAATGGTCTCTGTGTGTGTGTGAGTTTAGTGCAGCTGTTTGTCTCCCTCTGTGTTTAGGTCAAAAGTAAATCTTGTGGCAGCTGTCACTGTGCCGCAAAACGTTGAGCATGTTTTCTATGGAGATAATATTCAAAAAACACTGATAGGATAAATAGGGATTTTGACCTAGATAACGAAATGCTATGCAAATATGGAGCAGTAAATAGTAAAGCATCATAATCTCAGAAGAAATTCCCTTGTAGCTGCTCATTTGTATTGTTCAAGGTCACAGAATTGTCCTTGTAGGAAGATTTTGTTATTGGACTGCAGACATATGATTTACCACATGCACAAACACTCGTTTCTGAACACACACGCCAGGTTACTGCAGGGGTACGTTAGAGAGAGCACGTTTCATCCGTGTCAGTGTGTTAGTGTGTCAGTGCAAATGGCCACCTCACACATGACTGGACATTTCTGCAGAACTCAGAATCCCAACATCACAAATACATGATTTAAAGATGAAGATGAAACAATTAGTGTCTATATCTTATTCTTATTTTGTCTTTTTTTCCTGTTTTTTTTTTTTTTTTTTTTACTATCTCAAAAAGATTTTTTTTTTAAAAACATAATTTTGGGGGGGTAATTAGCTATTAAAAATGTAAATAATTTGACATTATTATTATAAATATGCAATCACAATTACTGGTTCAGTAGGTCAAGCTAGTTATTTATGACAAATCAAGATTTATTCAACCAGCTAAACACTTAAAAATGATAATATAGCCAACAAATTGTTATAAATCCATTTTAGCTGTTTATTATTAGCAAAACGAAAGCATTGCCTCTCTTACTCTCTATTTACATTCTTGTAATCACAGATATCCCACTCACCCCATCCCAGCACTCCGGCATGGCTCTTTAGAGACTGGGCACGCTTGCTTAAAGGAGTATATGAGCAGAAAGAAGACAAGGTCCACTCCGGGCAATAGGACTCAGATGCAGGTAACCAAAGAGATGCTGCTGTTGCTACGGCGTCTCTTTGTCTCTCCCCATCAAGGGAGTTTTGCAGCACTCCTGTCCCCTCCCCCAGTACATTTCATACCCCACCCCTGCCCTCTCATTGGCTGACTGCGAAAAACAGGCTGCCTGTGATTGGCTGGGCTTTGTGTCAGTCTAAATCTATTGTGTTCTTTCTGTATTTGTCCCATATTTTCTATCTTTATCTTCCGCATACCCATAAAGGCCTTTAAGATGGCTATTCAATCATTTTATTGCAATTTAGCAGCGAGATAGTGCTTGATTCTCTGAATTTGTAAAAAATGAGTCATTATTTACGATTTACTGCTCCTACATGTGCAAATTTATCATCTGAATATTATTATTAGACAAAGACACCATACGCAGAGTAAAATAGGCCAGGTCAAATAAATGCCAGGAAAGGCTCTAGCAACACACTCAATGTGACACGAGTCGTGTGTGTGGCAGACTTGCAGACTTGACTGCGCCTTTTGAGTGTGGGTATTTTTCTCTGTGTATGTTCAAGATTAATCCCTTTGTGGCTGACTTGGCTTTTGCGGTCTCGCTTAAATGCACAACATTTATCTCCTCCTCTCCTCGTATACACAGGTGTAAACAGTTGCATTGTCATTGTCAAAAAAAGAATGGACTGCCCACCGCATCACACACCACACAAAATAAGTGCTAACAGATTTTTAGTGCTTATTCTTTTGTAATAGACATTTGTAGAGTACAAACAAATTAAATCATACATTTGTGCCAACTACAATTTGGTATAATTGGTTACTGCCCATCCCAATACAAATATACTGTAGTAAACTGATATCATGTACCTTGAATTCACTGCAAGTTGCATATATGAATCATAAAATGAATCATTTAATCTTCTGATGTGTAATTCTGTTTCTAAAATATAATTTAGAATATATGAGCCTGTATTTTAAAAACTAGGAAATGCATTTCTCTTGATTGTGTTAGTTGTTTTAAAGGGTACCTATTGTGCCCATTTGCTCAAGATGAAGCTAATATAAGTCTCTGGTGTCCTCAGAAAGTTTCTCAAAATACCCCACAGATCATTTATTATCCGTTGTCAAATGTCTATTTGGTTGTGAGCAAAAACACACTACTTTTGTGTGTCTCTTTAAATGCAAATTTAGAGCTTGTGCTTCGGATACTCAGGCAACAACAAAACTGGAGAATATCACTCAGCCAAAATGTCAGAAATTGTTAGTAGTGGTGTTCAGCCTTACATGTTCCAACTGGAGTCAGACACTGGAGTCTAGACTTTTGGAATGCAACTGAACGATTCTATAGGTTAGTGGATAAAAGTATGTAGTTGTTGTGGAGTTGATTCAACGTGCATGGCATATAAAACTGACGGATAGCTCTGGTGGAAAACAGGTAAACCTTCTAAAACCTAGATGACACACAGCTCATATCTCCATCACAGCAAGTTACCGAAGCCACACATGAAATCGCAACACATGGTAGTCGTGTTTGTGCAGCACAGAGTTGGCTTACTTGCACTGTATATATGACGTGACAGGGAACTAGTTGTCCGGTCCAGTTTCGTTCACATGGGCTTTCCTAGAATGTGGATTTGAGTCCTGAAAATGTACGGGTGTGAGTTTGTTGATGCGGTTCTTACTCCCGTAAATAACTCAACTGTGTGAACTCAAATACAGGGCCGACAACCGTATTCTGTTGCTGTGTGAACACATCAGAAGTCAAAATATGTTTGGTTTATTAACTTTCAGTGTAATCTTCTTTCTTTCTGTCTTTGTACATATTTTTCTTTTCTTTTTTCTTTTTGCTTGCCATTAGGTAACCATATTGCACTTCCAAACACCTATTTAATTATCCGTTCTCCATCACAATTAAAACCTCTCACTCGATGAGTGTGCTACTTCCAAATCCTATCATCTCCAGCCCCATCCCCTGTTTGGATTTCTCACTGTTTTATTTCAATTCATTTCTCTGTGATTTAGTCCTATTTCTGTTAGAGGTGTGAAGAGATGATGCAAACTGTGAGACAGAGATAAAACTGAGGTGATAAAGTTCTCATACCTTAACTTGTATCTCAGATTTCTACTACAATTAGATTTCTGTAACTATATCTGAGAAATATAATATATATAATGGATATATTATATTATATTAGGCTATATTATATTATATTGTTGCACAATAAGACTAGAAATGTGCATTTTTGTAATTTAAATAGGTTCCATTTTGATGTCATATTAAGAGATTTATGTGAATTACAATTTAAAAATCACATCTGTAATAAAAAATAATCTGGCACAGAACGATTAAACTACCAGTTTTAACCAGCAGGCTGGTACTGCTTTTTTCCATTAGTGCTCTGAAGTGGATATTGATTGAATCTGTACTCTGGAGGTCATAGCAGTGCCGCCAGGTCTTTCATTCTTTCTTTGTTTTCTCTGTCTTTAATAATCAAATGCCAAAAAAAAGAAATAATGACGCTATGTCAACCACACCATTTTGAATCTTTTGACATGTAATGGCTCAAAACTCTTAAAAGATGGGCAGTTTAAATGTAAACCATAAGTAAACATCAAATATGCACAGGGAAAAGTCACCGTACCTTCCAGCCTCCTGTCGCCACAAAGGTATCGCAGTTTTCCTGGAGGAACACAAAATGTCAGGTTCATCAAAGCCAGAGTACAGTTTTAATATGCTATTAGTATACATTTGGAGCAACACACTGCAAGGTCCCGTCACCGAGGAAAGGGTTTTTGTGATGGAAACAGTTACATGAATTGTTGTGTCTGCTGTGAAAAAAATGAACTTGTGTAAAACGTACTTAAGTTAAAGTATAGAATCCAAAATATCAAGCTTAAAACATTTGTAGTGAAAGCAAAATTGATTTGACAATTGGAAAGTAGAATCTAGATTTAAATCATCTTGACCCAGTATGTATACTGTATTTTCAAGGTCTAAATATATTTCTAAGGAGTAACATATAATTTACTACTTACTTAGTAATGTAAATAAGAAAAAGTGCAAGTTTTAAATTGAGTAAAGATGCCCCAAAATAATACTAAGTATAATTCCTCAAGTACTTTACACCACTGGTTGTTTTTTCACTAGACATGTTGGTTAGTACAGTATGTGGGTGGGTGGCTAAGCTGGCTTCAAATCAGCAGCTATTTGTGGAAAGATAAAAACATGCAAGCTGAGCTTGCTTCACTGCTGAAATGAGACCTGTTTAACTCTATTATACATGGAAGTATAATGGTAGTGTTTTGCTGGTCCAACCTCAGAATTAATTAGTAAAGAAAATAAGAACACAACGTGCAATGAAAAAAAGGTGAAATTAGCACCAAAAATGGTGTAAAAGAACAGCTTGAGAACAGGACAGCATCTTCTTGCCAAACAATTGTATTCCTACTATAGGACTGACAAAAAAATCCATCTTATTCTTCTGAAAAGGCAAGGAAACATGAGTTAGCATGAGCTACATATACACAAAGCATTCATTTTGGAAAAGCAAGTAGAACTAATAATGTTATTCTTGTACAGACTGACAAAAGCTGGAATAAACCCACAAACCTAAAGAAAGAGGTTAGTGCATGCGGTTAGAGCTGTTGGCAGCAGAAAAGCTGAAGCAAAAGCTGTTTTAATGTCGGACCAGCAGGTGTCACTCCTTTTCAGGATAAAACTCTAATGCAGTACCTCAGAAGTGCAAAAGGGGGCAGCCTTACAAGTAAACAACTTTGCCTCTTGATGAATTGAAACTCATAACATTACAGGTTATAAAGCTTTGTCCACATTGCACATACATCTGATTTGCATTTCTAATACCACCCTGAGTAATGGCATTTTGGAAGTGATCTATTTGTTTGTTGTCAATCTCCAGCATATCTGCATATGTTAACATAGCAATGATGGTAGGTGTTAGCACAATGCTAAGAGTCAATATCATGCTATTATGACAACGTGTTCAGAGCCATTAATGTACTATTTACTCATTTATGTATATGTTGTGTACACAATCATTCACTTGTTAATCACTTCATTATAGTGAATGCCATTTGTTAACAAAAAGGAGTGGATTCAGACAGCTATTGGCACTTCCAAGCTTAACATAGCCTATGATGTTTTAGTCATGTTTTAAAAAAATCCAATTTGACCAACAAAAACATGAATGAATCTGTTAAAATCAGTTAAATTAACCAGATTTCATGTGATGGTCTGAAGTTCTGACTGCTGATTTGTCAAAAAAAAAAAAATGTTTTGCAGCTGTTTGCCTGAACAAAGCCTAAGCGTTATTCACAAATCTTACTTGTTGCTCGTTTTTATACTATTATCATGTGAAAAGCCATTCGTTTAAGTGAAAAAATGACACATTTATTTAATCTATTGACTATTGCTTAAAATGTCGCTAATGCTTAGCAGTGTGTATGAAACATGGTGCCAAAAAGAACATTTCTATGTTATATTCATCACACCATGTGAAACCAAATGGGTTTTTGGGCTGAGAGAAAATATCAGGCCTTGTTTTGTCTTTTCTATCATAATTGCAGGACTTGACACAAATTAGTATCCCTTAGTTGGAGGGGTGGACATGGTCCAGTTATCAGCCTACCGGGAAGTACCCGCTGGTCCGACGGCGCGTCAGGCCGAGCCAGTGTCGGGCGATGGCATGCCAGCGTTTTGGGGGGCGAGCCGTGTGGGGGGAGGGCGTAGCACAGGGCAGCGGCACGTGCACACACTGTCCTTTAGCCTGACACATCACATAGACACAAACACTAGTTACAGCACACTACAACAGACAGTGCCCTCAATAGTATCGGAGAACAATGCTTTGGTGCCGGATTTGAGTAGCTGAAGAAAAGAAATTATAAGCATGAATGATATGTGGGAAAGTAAACTGCAGACATAAAAATCCATTCAACAAGCTTTGACGAATAAATTTTGCACTGTAAAAAAAAAAATGATTTTTTCTTTTGTCAGATCAACTTGGATAATTTTTGTCGTTCAGATAACATAATATTTTGAGTTTCTGTTGATTAATCCAATCTTCTTCATTGTATTAACTCAATTTTTTTATTTTAATAAACATACAATTTTGAGGCAACTAGGTTACTTACTTTTTAAATTTAAACCAACAATCATTTTTAGAGTGTGATTATCATTTAGAGTGTGATTATCATCTTTTTTTAGGGTTTACACTTGAGATTCTTTTCATTTTTGTAAAGTTTTATTTACCAATATTTATAAATGAACATAAACCAAGACACTAATAACCAAATGGTGTAAAATGGATGTACAACACAGAAGCGCCACGCAGTAACACTTCGTGAACTCACTCGAGGCCCACAGAGAAGGAAATGAATAGTTTAATAAAGTTGTTATTTTTGTTTGTTTTTTTTGCACACAAAAAGTATTCTCTTTGCTTGATAAACTTAAGATTGAGCCACCTGGACTATTTCAACAATGTCTTTAATAACTTTTCTGGGCCGGCAAGTTTCTATCACTTAGAAGCTTATGAAGGAGTGATCCAGCTCTATTGTGTTCCGAAGATGAACGAAAGTCTTACGGGGTTGGAACCGCGTAATTACTGCCAGAATTTTTATTTTTGGGTGAACTAACCCTTTAATTAGATAAGGGGTAAAAAATTACAATGGATTGCAAACACAACGATGTTTAGGGGGCAAGGGCCCTCTTGGAATTGCTATGAATATATTGATTTCAGGTGTACTAGTATCACTTAAATATCTATTATTAATTGTGCTCTTAATAACAGAGCACTTCTAAAGAAAAGCAAGAAAGTAGCTTTGTTGCCAGTGTCCCAAATTTTTAACTGATATTTTAAAGCCAATTTTTTCTACTGACATTAAAGACATGCCATGCTTTTCATTTCACATTAGCTTAATACTAATGTGTGGATTAAGATAAAATGCAGTATTTGGTGAGCATACAGTAGATAAATCCTTTATCGTGAACACACACATCCAATATTTTGTACTCTTGCCTAAAAACGGGGATATTTTTAACCGGTCTACTATATTTAGCTATGCACACACTGTCACATACTCACCATCTCTGTTTCCTGTCCCCTGGATTCTGGCAGTAGCGGTTTCTCCTCAGTGAATTGCTGATCCTTCATGGCAGCCATCCTGGAGAGCAACCTGCAATCACCATGGCAACACACACACCTGAGATTAACAAGGCTATTCGACAGCAAACCCTAATCCAATCAAATTCGTCTTGCTGCTCCAATATTGGAATATTACCCACACTACCATTGCTCAAACCATGTATGATGGTTTTCATACATGGCTTTCCCTGCTGGTGGAAAAAAAATAAATCCGATCATACCAGCTTAAAGACCCGATGATATCCAAACTGTTGTTTTGTGGCTTTTACACCATGTCTGTTAGCTTTGAGGTCATCTATACTTTAGTGCACTTCTAAAAGTTGAAATAAACTAACTTTAGTTTAACTAGACCAAAATGGACCACAAATGTTGATGATTCATCCTGCAAATTCCCTCTCCCCCTTTAAACCACCTGTAGCCAACTAACAATGCATAGGTTTACGACTACGACGTTACTAAAGCCTGTTGACCTACCCTCTCCATTATGCCCAGCCCAAATTTCCTGTTTCAATAGGAAATATGTACAACTGCACTTGTTAAACAATTTCCCGTGGGTCTTTAAGGTGGTAAAGCTTGTCAACCAATCAAGCTGTGTTAAGCTGGTGGCGACTATAGGTGGACCTCTGACGCACCTAAACCAGCTTGTTTGGACCAGCTAGTAACCATGTGTCTCTTTCCACTCCCTGGTTCTCTATGGAAAGAATCCATAAACATAAGCATTTGGTCCTTGATCCAATAAGTGTTAGGATACTAATGACTCAATTACATACAATATGATTATGACATCATGCATTAAATCGTATCAGCAACATAATTATTCAGATGACTTGAAGAGGACAACATTTTCCACAAGCAGCTTATGCTTGCTGGAAATTTCATGGGAGTGAATGTTTTAGTACATTGCAGCATTCTAATGGCTGCCTACTTGGGCAGTGTACTGAACTAGGGAGCGAATTGAGACACACCACATGTAAAACCAGCTACCATCAGGAGTTGGTTTTAACTGCATTTTCAGCAGGGCTGAATTTTCAATCTGGCTCCAAACAATAGAAAACTGCATGTGAGTATGGGGTTTTGTGGACTTATAATGAGGTGGCATTGTGAACATGGCTTGAATGTTGTTTGGTGGTTAGGTTCAGGATGACACGAAAAGGGTACAAACTTTTTAATCACCAGGAGCACAACACCAGTTGTGACACTAGCTCACAGGTTGTCTGAAGGGATCTGTTGATGGATGAGACAATGTACCTTTCCATCAGGTAGGCTACTTATTAAACTCCAGCTGTGTAGCTGAGGGTTGCCGGCTTGGGAGCTCCATCAGTGTCAGTTGATATTTCAATAACATGATGCTAAGCTAACACCTCCGCAGCCTAGTGCTAATTAACTAATCTCTAATAATTCTACAAAAACTTTGACAACGATTATGAAGAATGGCTTCATTTACAACCTTAATGGAAATATTGATAGCATAAACATGTAGGCGAAGCAACAGTCATTAACATCTACAGTATAGTAACATTTAACCTTCTAACCTCCTAATCTAAGTGCTTCCTCATAAACAAGAACATGAATTAGAAATAAAGAAAAGAAATAAAAATCCAAATATAAGTGCAGATTATTGCCACCTTCACCCAAGAGATGACAGAGCACTTTGGCATATAATTTTCTCAGTAAAGTCAAACAATAACTGAGTTTACTTCAGAACCCTTCACGTCAACAGAAAAGTCATAGTCCTGTAATCATGGGCAGTGTAAATCAAACCCTCGATGTGAATGGATAGAATGATTCAAAGCCCTGCAGGGAATGATTATTTTGGTTGCATAACACCTCCCATGAGTTGATTATAACGAGGTCTAGACATGACCACAATACCCCCAATTGGCCTCTCTTCCTCCCTCCCTTCCTCTCTGTCACAATTCTCTCTGTAGATCCATCTCATCTTCCCTCCTCCTCCCCCACATGTACTGACCTTTCTCAGATCATTATTATAATCATTAGCACTCTGTTTTGGTATACTATAATAGAGCTACATTTTTACTCTTTCTAAAGTGAACATGAGCGGTGCTTGCCAGTGGCTCCACACAACCACCATTGCAATGTGGTTGCTAGGTATTCCAAGTATTTTCTAGGATGTGGCATGTGGTTGTTCACTAGCTGAAGTCAACAGAGCCCACCCCCACTAGATATGGCTTAGGTCCCGTATTCAACTCTTTTTTTTTCTCACATTTTCTCCGCCAGGTGAAAATGTTAAGTGCAATTGCTTATAAAAGTAATAATACACCTCTTCTAATCAAGCTGCACAATTTCAGGTACCTAAGCCAAATTTTAATATTCAGGTTTAGAGATTTAAACAAACCTAAAATCTTAAAGGAGAAATCCGGCACAAAATGAACCTTTGGTCTAATAACACATTGGTACCTAGTCAACCGTTCTATGAGATTTGTTTTTATGATAATCGAATGTAAAGAGTTTTATCTCTAAAAAATGTTTAGCATTTACGCTAGTATATGGGGTCATTTAGTAAGCAAAAAGAAATCGCTTCTTAATTCCACTAACAAGGCTCAAAAAAGCCCCACACTAACACAGTAACATAATAAGGGGCCCTACATGCAAAACGAAGCATTGAGAACTTTGTAAGTATACAGACCGTTTAATAAGAAGATACTTTATTAAGACAGTGCACTTTGTGTGTACCGACAGGAGCCATCTTTGGAAAACAGTCTTTGGAGAACGCCGTTCATACAGTTCAGAAGTTCACTGAACTTCATTCAGTTCAGCTATCTTGGCACGTCATTCGTGGTTCGAATTGTCGAGACTGTTTTCCAAAGATGGCTTCTGTCTGTATATACAAAGTGAACTGTCTTTATAAAGTATCTTCTTATTAAACAGTCTGTACTAGGCTTGCCGCGATAGACGGTGTTGACGGTGTTACCGGTTTTAAGCCCCATCACCGGTGACATCACTTTCCCACCGTGACACTGCGATGTCTTGACTTTTTTTTTTAAAGTATTCGTTTTTGCTAAAATATTTATTTGAATTAATTAAAAATAATAATTTTCAATTATTTAGTTCTGAAGAGAGCATTATAATTAAAAATGAACTGCGCAACGCGTGCCGTCACGTCACAGATCAGCAAGCATCAGGATTCCATTTAGCACGTGTGGAGACGAGAACGAGTCAAATTACAGAAAAGCAAGATAATGGCGGAAGATTTGGTGTCAAAACGCAATGCAAAAGCGCCTGTTTGGCAATATTTTGGCCAATATATATTAATGTTAATAAATGCCAATTTATAGTGTTTTACTTTTTTTTAGAGTGCTGTCATTTATGTAGGCTAAGGTCCTTTTTAAAGTTTTTATTTTATATTCGTCTCTTTTTATTTGGTTTTATCTTATTTAAACTTTGTTTAATTTATTTAGGCCTATTTTGTTTTCTTATTCGTTAATAAACGTTTTATTTTTTTTGGGCCCACAGTTTGCCGATTTTCACTTTTTTCAGCCTATGCATGGGGTTATTTTTATTCGTTCGTTATGCTAATAAAAGTTCTGTCTATATTTTATTCGTTTATTATTCTAATAAAAGTGCTGTCTAAATAAAAGTTTATTGTCAGCGAGTTGTTTTTTGTTTTTGTGTTTTTTTGTCCATTCCAGCAATTGACGCTGAATTGCAATTGACGCTTATTTCGAAAGTGAAAGTATGTCATTTATGTAGGCTAAGGTCCGTTTTGAAGTTTTTATTTTATATTCGTCTCTTTTTAATTGGTTTTATCTCATTTAAACTTTGTGTAATTTATTTAGGCCTATTTTATTTTCTTATTCGTTAATAAACGTTTTATGGTTCTTATTTGTTTGGGCCCACATTTTGCCGATTTTCACTTTTTTCAGCCTATGCATGGGGTTATTTTTATTCGTTCGTTATGCTAATAAAAGTCTATAAATAAAAGTTTTATTATCAGCGAGTTGTTTTTTTTTTGTCCATTCAAGCAATTGACGCTTATTTCGAAAGTGAAAGTATAACGCGCACGCATTTAAAAGCTATTTAACCCCCCCGCCCTGCCCTCCACGGTGACACCGGGATTACCGGTGTTGTCACACGTCGATTAACCGGTGGGAAATTTTCCTCACCGCGGCAACCCTAGTCTGTACACTTACAAAGTTCTCAATGCTTCATTTTGCATCTAGGGACCCTCGTTATGTTTCTGTGTTAGTGTGGGGCCATGTTAGTGGTATTAACTAGCGATTTCTTTTTGCATACTAAATGACCCCATATACTAGCGTATACGCTAAACAGTTTTTAGAGATACCAATGTGTAATTGACCAAAGGTTCATTTTGCGGCGGAATTCTCCTTTAAGTAGGATCAATAGTAATAGCAACCTTGCACAGTGGCGCCTCCAGAAATTTTTCATAGGGGTGGCCAGATGGGGCCAGTTAAAATCTTGGGGTGGCACACCAAAACTACAGTATAAACCATAATTTCAGAATTGTATTCTACTGTTGTGTAGAAAACTATCAGAAAGACTTAAGGAAACTCCTACTGATATACTTTGGTTTATTGTGTAATATTTAATGTTACTAATGATATCATAGGGCCCTACTAATATATATTATATTATATATAATGATATGTATTATATGATATATATATATATATATATATATATGGCCTTGCCCCACAGCAAATTTCCAGATACTTACAAAATTGTGATGAATTTAATCATTTTTAAATTATTATTTTGCAGTGTAAGATTACAGTTAACACCTTTAAATACTACATAAATGTATTTTTGAATTTTTAATAAACTTAATGAGTGTATACATCAGTAGCAAAAAGTAATTCTTGAAAAAATCTGCACAGTAATTTTATAAAATCTAAATATGTTAATAAAAACAAATGACTATTAGTTCTCTTTTAAAATTCAATGTCACAATTTAATACATGTCACAATTTTATATACATATATATTAATGTCAAGAATTCAGAAGTGCATAGCCTACACTACAAATAAATAATATACAATTAAATTATGCTTATTTAAAATGTATTGAGCAGGCTAGGTATAACAAAATATATTGCCTTTTAATAATATTTCAGTGCGCAAACCCATGATAACATGAAAAACAGAGAGCACACAGCGTGTATGCGCATCGCGGGTGCAGAATCAATGATGTGCTCAAAGCAACATGGAGTCACAGACTCACAGTGTGCAGCAGCACTGCGCTTCAGAAGTGCGCATTTAAAAGCTCATGTCACAAATCAAAGAAATGTTGAGCGCACAAATCCTAGTGCGATTTGTTCCTTTGTTTCACAGTTATTGTGCGTTTGATGCCGATTCATAGTCCTTGTGATATGTGTGATCTAACAGTAACAAGCACACGGTAGTGAGTCGTTTAAAAACAGCTACAAACTCCAAGAAAATAAAGTAATTTTATGCGAATATACTGTACAGCCTTTTATCTACAGATCATGCATTTATAACGTGAATATATCATATTGGAGAGAGTTTTACCGTGCATCCAAGAGGCGCGCGTGCTGATTGAATATGAATGGAGAATGATTGACAGCCGCAGAGGATGGAAAACGGGTTTCCGTATACTTTAATGATGTAATTATACTTCTGTCCCTCACATTAAGCTATGGAAGGACTTCAGATGACTTTGTCACCCAAACTGACGTGAAAAAAGCGGGAGGCGCCGAAAAGCGCGCTGTTTGCATCCCTGCCTGTCCAAACGTGGCAAAAACACATCAAAAAGCTGCTGTAACAGTATACCATTTGGCACTTAAAAAGCACGTCACGACACATAATTCCCCGTCTTCTTTTACTTAAGAATATTTTTGACTTATTTATAAAATGCATAACTGATGCTACAAAAATTAATACTAGCCATTGGGGTGGCCAATGGGGTGGCCAGGAGTCGGCCAGGGGTGGCCATGGCCACCCCTGGCCACCCCCTGGTGGCGCCATTGACCTTGCATGCACAGCTAATAACTGGCTAAAATTGTAT
The DNA here is from genome assembly GCF_988280905.1 of Pimephales promelas. Classification (NCBI taxonomy): domain Eukaryota; kingdom Metazoa; phylum Chordata; class Actinopteri; order Cypriniformes; family Leuciscidae; genus Pimephales; species Pimephales promelas. The sequence goes on from NC_142793.1 coordinate 15,423,525, forward strand.
TGTATTAAATTGTATGTATATACTCTATGGAGATATATCATTTAGGTCTATAATATTTAAGTCACATTTTCTATGGGTTAAATATAACATTTTCTTTTAAAAGTTCTTAATCAACAACATTAGTGTTATCTTGTAATAAAAATTACAGTACAGGGAACTAATACATTCATGTCAAAAACCAACCTGTTGCCAACCTTATCAAAGGGATTTATTTTTTGTGGGTTCTGTACCCTGTCAGTGTTTCCATGGTAACCTATAGTAATGCCAGTAGACAATTTTCTCGGAGTTGGATAACCTTTACTTTCCTTTATCCTTTTCAACAGCTTCACTACTAGTCCTAACTGACGTTAAAGAAAAAAAATAGAATTTGGAGAAAATAGGTGGGCACTCTCCGACACGTTTAGAGAATGTTGGCCATTGATCTAGATAGAGTGGCACATATTGAATGAGATTGAGCAGACAACATCAGCCAGGGCTGGCATTTGACCTGGCCCGGTGACAATAAAAAGTGCATGAGGGAATATGACAACAGAATGACCATTGGAAGAGAATATGTCAGACACCAAATCAATACATTTGTTTAAAGGCAAGGGTCTGACCTGATATACAGAATCCCATCAATACCTGGAAACTGGGTTAGAACAAGACAATGTGTGTTTATGCTGTGCACAAACAAAATCTGTTACAACTGAATCTGTCAGATGGATTTCTCTTCATCAAGTCATTCTCTGAACACAAAACAGGCAAAACATTTTGGCACAAAGCTGCCAAGAATTTGAGCAATACAGTCTCATTGGCATCGCTATTAGGTTATACAAGTGATCAAAGTTTTAATTAGTCATTTGGATGCTAACATTATTAAGGCAAACAGAACATGGCTGCTTAAGCAAGGTGTAAAGAGTGCTAAGTACCACCCACATACTGGCAGCATCAACCAGGAAATAAAAAATAGATGTAAAATTTATGTCAATGTGGAAATATGGGAGAAATCAGCAGAAAACCTGAGCTATAGCTGTTTTTATAAAGCACTTGTTACTGTCTGGAAAAATTAAAACATAAAGGCAAATACTGGAAACTATCCTCCGTTTACACCCACTTAAAACTAACTTGGCCTCATTGCTAAGTTTTATCTTCTTGTTCTTCTAATATGTATATATTTCAATTTCATTCAAGTCTAATATTCTAACAAATTCAAATGTAGAGGTTGATGGAAGATGAAAATACTCAAATGGGAATAAAACAAGCTCACTTAACCCTAACACTTAATTGACTGTTCCAGGAACGTTACATATACTGATGCACACCCTAGTCCAGTGATTCCCAAACAGCAGGTATTGGTATTGATACCAATCAACTGTGCCAACTAGAGAATGATGTAATTGCAGGCCAATTGAGTTAAGGACATAAAGAAAAATTTTAATTAATACAGTACTACAACTTCATCTTTCAGCTTAATAATGTCAGAAGCTAATATTTTAGACACAACACAATGTGGTCTCTTTATTACCCACCCTTGTGAATCTGTAAGTGAGATATGCCTCATCATATTTTCTTTTCTTAAAGCTGTTTACAATGGACAAACATTTTTGTCCTTTGTGTCAGAAGTTGTGCAGTTGATGGAATATGTCGGAAATAGAACTGGCATCAGTTTTATTGTCGGGAATTTGTTGTGTCGTACTGCATCCAGTGTACAGCATCACTGATTTTCTATTTGCTGTTGTCACATCAGGCTGCTCGCGTCTGGTGTAAACACATTGTTTTGGTAGTTGGCACATTACAAGTGCCTGCTTTACATTTGGCACTGACAAAACCTTCACTCTTGTCTATGCTTAGTTCAGAACCATGCATCGTTCTTTTATATATATTTTTTTAACTAAATTCTGATTCTTTAACCATGCCATCAAGCAGTCTGTTAATCCATGACAACAACCGCTACAACTTATAATCTTGTGTCATTTTGGGGTAATAAAATGTCAAATTAATATTTTATGTTCATATAATTACTTATGTGGCAAGTAGCCACTTAAGTGGGATAATTTCACAATGGGGTCTTATATCACCCTGAAAAGGTTTCTCTGCACAACAATCTGTTGACTGTACACTATCCCTTGGCCTCGCCACACCCCCCTCTTTATAACCCTGAGCCCCCACTATGAGGCGTACTACCCAAGTTGGGAAACAATAGACAATAACAGAATATGGTTTTGTATTAAACTTGAGATAAAAAGCAGCTGTGGAACTCACAAAATCTTGATCCCTCACTTCACACCTCCAGAGGGATTCTGGGTAACATCCGAAGGGTCAATAACAGCTACAGTATCTGCCCTGATAGTGTTGTACCACCAGAATTAACCATGTTTCCAACCCCTCACACTGCCACTTGTCAGGAGCTGCCCAGTGCTCTAAGCCAGTCTGACAGATGGTGAGTTGGTATGTGGTCCTCAATAAGGCTGTTTTACCTTGGCCAAAAGTACAGTAAGCTGGCTGAACCTTTCCTTAAAACAGGTTTCTATACTGTATGGATTAGTAGGAAACCAATCCAGGAATATTAGGTGCATTTTCCATTAAAGATTAATGGTTCCATTTTGATAAATAGCCGGCATCTAAAAGCTTTCATGAAGCGATTTTTCGCTTTGGCCTGAGCTTTTATCACAGATGCACACCTATTTAGGTCAGAATATAATACAATCAAACCCATAATGGCTTTCTCCAATCATGTGCAGTCAAATTTATGGAGATTTCTTTCATTTATTGTAGTTCATAAAAGCAAAATTGGTATCATGTGGCTCAGTTTGTTCTAAGCTTGGGGGCACTGGAGGTCAAGGAATGCAGAAGTTTTGCAGAACCCTTTTGAACAGAAAAACATCCAAAGTACCAAAGCCACCAAAACAAAACAATGGACATCAAGGCCAATACATCTCCGAATGTAACATATATGGACATTACTTTTTTATTATCAAATAACATAACTCAAGCAAGAACCAATTGTAAGATATTCAAGACCTCATAATTCAGATTCCTACTGTCTATAGTATGAATCCTAAATGATAAAATGAATCTTTTGACATTAAATCAGCTTGGAAACATAAATCTACATCAATGCATTGGTCACAAACTCAAGGCTGGAACAATCAACAGCTATTGGCCAATGAATTATGAGTAATGATCTAGTGCTGAGTAATGATTGACACTTGGCCTTGTTTGGCCATTGCCCAGTGATTGGTCAACAAATCAAAGTGGTCAGACACATCAACGAGCCATGGAATTCACAAGCAAAGTGACAAACAAAAAAAAATGAAGGCATGGATGCTATAAAAAAAAAAGTAAAAGGCTACAACTTCAGTTACAGGCGGAACTACGTACATTGTCTGCAGCAGGCTCTGTGGAACCGTGCAGCTAGTCTTGGATGGAAAGTTCCAGAACAATCCGGGTCCCATCTATCAGTACAAAACAAGATCCATTTGTAATTCAGCTATACACAATATTTGGTATTCAGAAAAATCTTAGTATTCAGGAAGCCCCCTCCGAGTCCTGTATGCTAAAATGTAAACTTGTCCCAGGGCATGCCTCTTTCCAAGATATGTTTTATTGAAAAGTTCCAGGCATTTTTAAAAAAATCCTTTGTAAATGACATTCTTTATACAAATCTCAAGCCAGGAGCTTCTATTAGAGTAAAGCTAACATGCAGTTTATTAAAAAATATTTTTCCATGCTCTGTGGAGAACAGTCCAACAGTTCTAACAGGGAAGGCTTTCAGGATGTGTGTGAGACAGAAAAGTTTCCAAGGCGTCTGTTGCATTATTATGTAATGTAGAAATGGGGGCATCTCATTGTTGTCTTGCAGGGATCCGTAGCAACAACCAAAAAAAGGATCGGCCTTGCATCAAGTTGCGTCAGTAATGCCATCTTTGTTTTTACAAGGCTAAATATTACTTAAAATATTTACTTTAATCGCTTGTTTAGAAAAAAAGCATGCCACACATTGTTATTCATCTTTGCAGCTTTAATGATTACACACAGTAATTAAACTACCTGCTTGAATTTCCACCAACCTTTGAGTTACATAGATAATATGTATTTCAGCTTCATGCTGTTTTGTCAACCACAGGTGTGGTAGTCGCCATTTGCTGTATTTAAACTACAACTGTTTTATTTTAAACCCAACATAAAAGATTTCATCTTTAGGCACGGGCTAACAACATCACCCATCACCACTTTAAAGCTGAAAGTGTCAAAGCTTGTGATAAGTCCCAGTTATCCACCCTGGAAAGTTCCACAGCCCTCCTGGCCTCCCAGTGCAAGCTGGAACCCAACCAGGTACACTGGCGTCAGATATTTTGTGAAGTGTTATTGAGATTAAGAAAACAAAAGCTGTGCTTATCAGTTATTACACAGACCCAGATACAGCACCATAGCAGATAGCATTACTCCAATGAAGAAAAAAGGACACCTGTTAATAGACTTACCCAGAATTTAAGGGGTGGTCTGGATGGACCGCCACTGGCTTGCTGTTTTTGGCAAAGCGTCCTTGTCTGACGCAGTTATTTTGTGGGGTTAATAAATTTAACCTGCAGACAACCCATTGACGCCAATGCAGAGGCTGGTACTATGAAGCGTAGCTTATGACACAAGCGCTGGAATACTCTCAGCAGGGACTCTAATGTTTCTTCTGAGGTGGAGTCCCTCAAGGCCCATTGTTGAGGCACTTTTTGACCATTTGCCACGTCTTCAAAACAACCAAGTAGTCAACTTAACCTAACAGATGTCCTAGAGTTCTCTTGAATGATATTTCTATTTTGCACCTTTTTACAACAATCACCGCAATTACTAAGGAGATCTTTCTTACCTTTGCTTGGGGACTGTGTTCCTGTTGTCGTCTAAAAAGATTTTGATGTGTTTAGCCTCTCTTTTTGTTTGCTTGTGGGTGCGTTTCAGAGCGATGCCGTCTACCCTATGAGGGCTATTCTGTGTGAATCTCTCTACCTCTGTTCCACCCTCCCTCGTTCGTTCGCTCACACTCCCCCTCCCTTTTTTGGCTCTATAATAAACAGAGAACACGTGTCCTTTTGGATGATGCAGCCTGAGCCATACCAACAGATGAGAGCGAGATAGAGGGAGGGAGAAAGAGCAATCGGGACACAGAGAGGGACAGACAGGAGAGAGATCGAGAGATAAGAAATTGGATACAGGAGAGGACTGAAAGAAGAGCAAAGGGCAGACAGGAAGGAATCAAGGAGACAGAGAGGGTAAAGAAAGAGTGAGGGATGAGTAAAGCCTGGAGGCTTAGGATGAAAGGCTGTCCAATTAGACCACAAGTGGCAGCTCTGTACACGCAATTCTTGCACTTCAGGGAGAAGGCATGAATTTGGCAGCATGATCTTTTATCGAGGCAGCTTTTACTAGAAACTGTTCTCCCAAGTGATTATAAATGCATACTCATATACCGACCCAAACACTGCCACAACAAACCCACACATTTACTTATCACAGCATTATTCGAAGACACAGATACATACGTGCATACACGTTTGTTACAGAGCAATGTATACTTATTTGTACTCTTTTATGACAATTTCCCCCTGAAGAATACTTTTAATCTTAGTCAAGGTTTCTTGCACCAAAAACAGTTGTAATTCAATTCCTCTAACTCTAGGATTTAGTCAGTTTTTGCTACCATACCTTCTATAGATAAATGCTGTCATAATTGTCTTATCCCAATGAATGGGGTAGTCAAGGGTTCAAGACTGGTTAGCATGGTCCAGGTACCCAAACTCGTTGTTAGACATTGTACCTACATCAAAATGAGAACAACAAAATATTTTCAATAAATGGTCATTCAAAATTAGCTGCATGTCCTGACAAAAAAAATGTATGCAAATAAGTAAATGTTTGTGCAGGTCGTAATATTGAAAATGATGATGATATTGAGGGTGATAACTGCTTATCATTTGCAAGACGCCAAAAGCATTGAATCATAGCAAATCAATATCCCAATCAACACATCTAAAGGATGGAAAAACTGACACATGCCTTGTCTCCCCTTGCGGTCTCACAGTCTTTAATATTCTTCAATCCTGTAACCAAGAAAAAGTCTTGCTGCCCATCACTAGTCTGACTCAGCCTGTAGCTTCTGGGTAGAAATCGTCAGCAATTTTGAAACGGCTATAAAACCTTTCCCTGGCAATTCTGAGGGTCTTTTGCTGTTGGATATACCATATAACCCACTTTGGAGCCACAATCAGCAATCTCAATTATATTGTTGGCTCAGTTAAGAGGGGAAAAGGTGCACATGCCAACTCACTACTCTATTGTTCCTACTTATACAATTTTAACTATATAAAATCAAATCAAAGGTGTTCTGATCGATTTTATTCGGCCATGGCCCCAGCCTGTAAACTTCTGAGAGTACAGTATTTCAGCACACTTGTTGAGTTGACTGAACAAGAGATGTCAACTCTCATTATGCTGCAGTCTGACATATAATTTGCTGAAGATTGCTTTCCACTCTTCAACGTAAAATGTGCCAATACACTAGCTCAAACCAGCCCCGAACGATTAACTTTCATTAGGAATTATAGGCCAGTTTAAATCCACTTCTTGTACACAACAGTGCAGCACAGTGTACATTCCTCTCTGTTTCATTATTTGTTGCACATTTAAGACAGTAACACATTCTTGGCTCACAGTCTTGCAGGCTAATTAACCCTTATTTGTCTCTATATTACCTCTGCGATAAGGAGAAATAGGTCAGATGCCTTTTTTGGAAAGGTCTATAACAGTAGATGGACTATAGCCAGATTTGAAGTGGTGAATTGAGAGAAATCTGGCAGCACTCTGGACCACAGTTGATAGGCGAAGCACGTTTTGAGTCTTTTGTTTGTCTGAGGTTTGTTTGTCTGTATCTGTGCCAATGGGAACTTTAAACTGCTCATTGCTAAGCTGGACATACTCAAGACATGTGCTATCAAGGTGGCAAAACTGTTGTCCCAATGCAATGTGGAGAGTGTCGGTGCATCTGTCTAAAGGAAAGACATCACAATTAGGAGTGTCAGAGGTACTTAATGTTGACTTGTGGTCTTGTGGTTTTCACTTGGACATAGGGCTGCAAAATAAATATAAATAAATTAATGACATTTCAACTGTGGTGTCTGCAACTGATCACAAAAAACGCGATTTGAGTCTACAAGTTGTATCAAAAATTGACATTGAGTTGGATTTGTGTTGCTTTTTAGGAACTTACGTATACTTACTGTGCGGTTTGAATCCCTTGTAGACTGAATTTGCCTCAGCACATGCTTGAATCCAGATTGTCTGAAACACAATGCTTATATTTATTTGACATTCCACATGATTGAAGATAAAAAGTGAGGGATTTACTTACTCAATAGGACAGGCATTACTCTAGCATACAACGATGGTAGCTCATGGTTGGCTACTTGCAGAGATTTAACCAGCAACCTTCTGGTTAAAAGCCCTATGCCACTGACACAACACCTAAAAGTAGATTGTAACTTTTTCTAAAGAGAAAGTGTGTGGTTGCCTGTTCAAAATGCACTGCCACAAGTAGGTGGTTGCAATTTAATTGTCTCAGCACAATCTTTAATACAAATTAGATTCTTTCTGAAGCATGATACTTCCATGAATGTGGTGATGTGCCACTCAAATGAGAGATAAACATGAGAGATGGACAGCTTAGCTATGACTCATCCCTCCATTATAGCAGGAACGAAGCAGAACAGGTCACTCGACTCTGATATTTATGGATGTTCTCTCCTCATCAGCCTGAAAACACTTGTCCTTCAACCTGGCATCGTCTGACACTGATAGAGAGAATGGGAAACAAGGGAAGGAGAGAGGTGGTGAGAGAAAGATACATAAAAATACAGCAAAATAAATGCTTTTATAACAGCTCAGCCTATTTAAACAAGACAGGTCAATCAGCAGTGAAAAAGGCAATTGGATCTCTAAAATAATGCTATTTTTTTAATGAGTCGCTGTAGGTTGATTAGAAGGGGAAGGGCAATACTTTCCAACACCTTAATATCCGTTCCAACACATCTAACATCCACAGAGTTTCCATGAGGGGGCATTTTGCAGTGCCTATAATGAAAATATATGTATATAGATATATTACAAAATAATTGACAGTACAGAAACCTTAGGAAATATGAGATGAAATGGAATAATTTGGACAAAGTAAAATACTCACATGTTTGGATATCCACATTTTCATTCATGTTAAAATCTAAACAAACTCAACATTATGATATGTAGATGTGCTGAATCTTAGAGACCACTTAGCACATATAAATGTGATTGCACCTGTAGTGTTTATAAAGAACCTGATGACTAACGGTTTGAAAAGGAGGTCATTATTAATATGCTAGAAACAGGAAGTAGTACAAAAAAAATGTATGGAACAAAAAACAGAGAGTGGACTTTGCCTCATGTCAGATGTCAACTACAGGTTCATTTTTTTTTACAGGGTTTTAGGGCTAAAAGAGTGTTAAACTCCCACACTTTCAAGAGTGATTGCAAACCCAGTCAGGGAGAGATTAGCCACATCTGAAGAGCAGCGTGTGTGGGCGTTAGCTTAGATACGGCTAATCCTGACACCTCTGTTTCTCTCTCCATCTCTCTCTTTTTCCTCCAAGTCGTGTCTGTTCTTTTTAAACAAAAAGGTCTGAAAATAGGCTCAGTGAAATAACTAAAAGAAACAACAAGTCTCAAAGATGGACACTAGGGAACACTAGTAAATACTTTACATCCAACTTTAAAAGAGATGCAACACAGTCAGCTGAGGACAGATGGGATCTCAAATCTTTTGCAGGATTCTCACACAGTTAAAAAAAGGAATAATTCTGCAGTGAATAAGAGGACTGTTGATCGAGGAAGGGATTGTGAAAAGACGTCAATGTCCCAGCCCCCCCCCCCCCCCCCCCAAAAAAAAAAATAATTCTGTCAGTAATTACTCACCCTCATGTTGTACCAACACCTTAAGACTTTTGTTCATCTTTGGAACACAAATTAAGACATTTTTTATTAAATCTGAGAGCTGGATCACTCCTTCATAGGCTTCTTAAGAGATCAAAACTGGCCGGCCCAAAAGTTATTAAATACATCGTTAAAATAGTCAGAGTGCCTACAGTGGCTCAATCTTAAGTTTATCAAGCCACGAGAATACATTTTGTCCGCAAAAAAAACTAAAACAAAAATAAGTACTTAATTCAACTATTCATGTTCTTCTTTGTGGGCCTCGAGATTTCACATAGTGAAACTGTGCATAGCTTTTAGGTTGTACGTCACACACATGACCAGCATCGGCCAATCGTGAGCCTACATGTGACGGAAACACAGAAGCTTTGTGCATTTTCACTTCGTGAAATCCCACGGCCTACAGAGAAAGAAATGAATAGTTGAATGAAGTTGTTATTTTTGTTCGTTTTTTGCACACAAAATGTATTCTCGTCGCTTGATAAAAAGGACAACGGCGCAAAATTAACCTTTGGTCTAATAACACATCGGTACCTAGTCGACCGTTCTCGTTTTCATGATAATCGATTGTAAAGAGTTTTATCTCTAAAAACTGTTTAGCGTATAACGCTAGTATATAGGGCATAGAGTAATGAAAAATAAAAATCGCTAAAAATAAAATAAAAATATCGTCTTATTAAACTGACTGTACACTTACAAAGTTCTCAATGCTTTGTTTTGCATGTAGGGACCGTGTGGGGCTAGATTGAGCCTTGTTAGTGGTATTAAATAGCGATTTTTATTTTTCATTACTCTATGCCCTATATACTAGCGTTATACACTAAACAGTTTTTAGAGATAAAACTCTATACATTCGATTATCATGAAAACAAATCTCAGAGAACGGTCGACTAGGTACCAATGTGTTATTAGACCAAAGGTTCATTTTGCGCCGTTGTCCTTTAAGATTGAGCCACTGTTGTCACTCTGACTATTTTAACGATGTCTTTAATAACTTTTGGGCCGGCCAGTTTCGATCTCTTAAGAAGCCTATGGAGGAGTGATCCAGCTCTCAGATTTAATCAAAAATATCTTAATTTGTGTTCCGAAGAGGGTTGGAACAACATGGTGAGGGTGAGTAATTACTGACAGAATTTTAATTTTGGGGTGAACTATCCCTTTAATTGCACATCAGAATATTTTTTTTGTCTTTGTGTGTGTGTGTGTTGTTCAAATTCAGTTCAATCTAAAGGCACAGTGACACATTCTAGCACCAGTCTTCTCAAATTATGCAGTGTTGCTACAGAGATGATGCTACTGTGGATACATTGTGCTTGCATAAAAACTTTGTGAAAAGGCTCAGTTTGTTTTCTGAAACTGAACACTGGACTACATCTTGAATAAAATATTATTGCCTAAGTGTCACTTAAAAAAACACTGTAAATAGTGTAGGTTAAATGCCACTGTCAGATTCTTAACAAAAACACAGAGACTATTAACTGGTTTATGTGGTAGTAGTTGGGTCAGCTCCATGTTCACGTCTCTTAACAGTACATCACTAGCTCATACCAGAAAAGCCACCACTGTGAATCCAGGTCAGGAGTGATTCACTGAGCAACAACAAGAAATGGCAGTGTTCTTGAAGACCCAGCATGGGTCATGGTGAAAAACTACACAATTCACTATGAGGCCATGGAATTGGTAACCCAGGATTTTTAAGTCTATACTTAGTGCAAGGAAAGATTTACAATGATGTGCAAAAATGTAATGATATACTGTATCCCACTGATGGTGCAAGTAGACCTTGAGCACAGCAGTACCGTCTTTTATTCTTAATGGAAATGAAAGCGTGACTGTGAGGGATAGACAGACATACATCTCTTCAGTGGGTTGAACTGTTATTTAATGTGTTTGTGGATTGTTCTGGCAAATATCTTTCCAAGAAATTTCAGTATACAAAAAACCCCAGACAATATGAGCTGTGGAAAATTATAAGTGACCTAGGAGCTTTATTTGGCCTTTTACAGCGAATGCCATTGAAACACGTCAAGTCTATCCCTCACAGCCTAGCTGTGACATACCCGTCATGGCACTGCTCTGAATAAGGTCTATGGAGTTTCTAGTGTGTTTTGGCTGCTTACAAACCCAAGGAAAAATGTCAAAATTTGGGGTAATCGAATCATCAACTTTCTGGTTACTAGCTCTCAGATATAACCACTATTACACACTAAAGGGCAGAAGAAATAAACACTTTAACTAAACTTATCATATCACTTTCTCCTTAGGATCTTTAACAATTTTATTTTAATGTCTGAACATGTATGGTTATTTAATAAATTCATTAGTCAGTACAAATTATGTAACTTCATGAGTGACTTTTCTTTAGTTTAGACCTTTCAAAAAGTCAATAAATCCCTCCTGCCCAACCCAAACCAACTCGGCTGAGGTTGCAGATAACAAGGTCAATATGACCATCCCAGAGGGATATATCAATAACTTCCAATCCGAAATCACGGATGAGATCATCCACATCAGCTGACCCACATTTTACACATGAACAAGCAGCTGGGACTCTGTTTTCATAAACATGCTCATTAAAACAAGAAGACCAAGACATTTGAAGTCTTAAACTGCAGAAAAGAGCATTCAAATATATGCAAGATCTTAAGGACAGGTTAACTTGCTGGGTTTTTTTTAAGTGAGAGGGGAGAGAAAAGGGCAGAGATGTGGAGAAATCCAGTGATTTGATTTGCCCTTGTGTTGACTGACGCAAATGAGGCTCGCTCACACACACATTCTCACGTACAACCTGGTGACGCATACAAATGTCACCTCCAATATTCTAAATGTAAGAGCTCATGGATTACCAGAAACGAGCACCCTTTACATGAGAGCATAAATGCATTAATGTTAATATGCATGTTTCAGTCTAAACACTGGAAATAATCATTGTTAAAATGTTTTGGATATTGATGTGGATGACATGCAAACTCATACCCTGGCTTTAAAAAGACAGAGCCCATCAAAGGAGAATGTCAATTGCTTTCTAAAAAGCACATTTCTGGGTGAAAAAATAAAAATTATGTATATATATATATATATATATATATGATTATGAAGTTTTCAAAAAATAAACAGTGAAAACTATAAATTGATTTATTGATCATATACTAAATTGAAATAGTTTATACACAGACATGTTACAGTAAAAAGTTCAAAGACAATTTAATACAAGTCTCTCAATATCACACATATGCACACAACCCACTTACTGAAGTAGAGTTTCTTTAAGAAACTTTACTTTTACCTTTATTTTTTAAATCTTTTGGACTTTCAAGACTGTAGATCTGTAATTTTCCTCTTTCTGTAGTTGATAACTAGACTAGAGGCAGTGAGGTGAGAGGACCGGCCTTTTTCCCACTGTTGGAAACTGTTAAGTCCACTCTGCCCTGACTTAAACAAGCTTCTCTCTAAGCAATCCAATCGCTCCACCAGCGCTGATGTGTCCTCATTGTAGGCGTTTTGGGATGAGTCCATGGTCCGACGGAAACGACCAATGAAGGTCTGATAAGAGAGATGGAGACAGTAGAGATTATAAGTAAGATACAATTATACATCCTTAGAGGATGCAGGGACAGTTGATGAAAAAATAATAAAGAGGTCTTAATGCTTCTTTTCAGCAAAAATATAACTACAAAAATATAATTAATTCAGCACTAGAAATGATCAAAATAAGTAGACTTTATGGTGCAATCCACTACTTCTCACATGGTTTTTAATTAAACACTAAAAGTAATTTTGTATTTGCAATTTCAAACATATAATATTATGTTATAATAAACTTAATGTTTATAGCTTCTTGTTGATATACAACAACCAAAAGTCAGTGCCAGCCATAATAACTATGCACTATCCTGTCAGAGAGTCACGAACGCGCATCACAGAACAGAGCAAAGTGAGCATTTGAGCTTATAAAACTTATACTTTGTTATTTATTTATTAAATGAGCAATCATTTCGCTTGATAAGACCCTTATTCATCATCTGGAATCGTTTAAAGCCCTTTGAACAGTTTGCACTGAAAGTGTCTTTTGGACCTTGAACCGTTTGGTGTCCAGTGAAGTGCATTATATGGAGAAAAATGCTGGAATGTTTTCATCAAAAACCTTCATTTCTTTTCGACTGAAGAAAGAATGACATGGATATCTTGGATGACATGGAGGTGAGTAAATTATCAGCAAAAGTTTTTTTAAAAGTGAACTAATCCTTTAAGCTTAAGTAAAATGGAGCTTTAATTGCATTTACTGATTTAACACAACAGATCTGTAAGTCCAATTAAAACCTGCCATACCAGTCTGCCCAGCAACTGGTCAGTGCTAGTAATGATTTTAAATGTATTGCTCCCTCTACTGGTTGATGTAAGAAATAGCAGATGGATCAGTAATGCATGCATGTCCCTTAGTTGGTTTAACTTGCATCATTTTAGTATGTGAAGTTGCGAACCTTAAAGGGTTAAAGTCATAATTTATTGTTTTATGACTACCTATCTGTACATGCTCACCTGGAGGATGGTATTAGCAATCTCTGGGTTTTCTGGGTTGTCAAAATGCAGCATCTGGGAGCCTAAACCATAGTAATATGGCCCCATTTTTTGCAGGTCTACAACAGCGGGATCTGCCCCGAACACTGTCCTCCAGCCCTCGCGATACACCTTCGGCAGCTCCATGGACAGCACTCGCCTCTTCCTTTCATACAGGCCCTTGGCCAGCCAGAGCGGCATCTCCATCTTTGTGCCCTGAAACATACAAACACAAGAATAAATCTGCGAAAGGATACTCTCTTCGCATATGAAGTTGTCATTAGACCACCATTTAAATATGTTGTGGTCAGGGCCATAAACACCATAGACAAAAAGGGGAACAAGCACCCTGAACCCCTAATAAAACATCTAAATTGTCACACACCAATATTTGATATTATTGATGCACCACTCTGTTGTTAGTATGACACCAAGTTTTTTTTTTTGTTTGTTTTTTAGGCTGGTCTGCCTCAGTGGTCGAACAGCGCTTGTCAAAATGATTAAGATGATCAATAAAAAAAGTTGAGATTTACTATTCACAGAGGAAGAGAGCGAATTCCCACGTGACACTTAAGAGAGGTAAGTTGGAAAGGTGAGTAGCCTAAAAATCTACTATTTGACAACGGTTACATGATAGAAATGTGAACATGACTAATATACAGTGATGCAAACTTCTTAACTTTATTTTTTTTTTATCAGACTGTTTTAAATACAATATCAAAACAATATAATATACAATATTGTTTTGGTAACACTATCATTTTTGTCATGAATATTTACAGTGTCATTTTCATCTCATCTCAAAAATGTTTGATAACATTTTGTGGTGGAAATTTGTTATGGAAATCAATTATCATTTTTCTAATTAAACATCTTGTCCTTTTGCCTAAAGGTTAATCTCACAGAAATTTGACTTTTTTAATTATTTTTTTTTTTATTATTATTATTTTTTTGCTCCTTTTTGTAAAGTAACGTTACACTACAATACAGAAAACAAATGGGCGAAATTATGGCTTTATGGTCAATCTAAAGGAAATAAGTCATTTGTGGAGATCATTTTTATACAAATACATATTCACATATTTTGTTTTAATCATTCAAACATAATCATTTATATTTTATAAAGGTTGTTGTCTTAGATTAAGAGAATATCTGTGAAGAGAAGATATGTGTACATTTGAAAAACAGTTCGAGAAGTTTTTGTCATCTTTAAATACCATAGCACCTAAAAGTGATCCAAAAGCTTTTACAACCGCTTTAAAACAAATTTTATTGATCAATGTATTGTTATAACGTTACCTCCGGTATGTCGCGGCTCTCGCTGGATTTCTCTAGGAACCCGAGTCTCGGGAACGCGCTCTCAGTCCTGCACGGCAGTCGCTCGTGAGACAGTAAAATATCATCCAGAGAAAAGAAATTCTCCTCCATTCCAATACCCGGAGGAACGGGCATGTAGGATAGCGCGTCCATTTATTTATTTACAATAATCGAACGATAAATGAGCAAACAATTTAACAGACGGTAAAAAATGAAGAAAAACTTGTCAAAACAACAACACTGTCAGAGCATTTGGCGCGTAACTTCAAATAAGAAGTAATGGAACATTGAGCAGAAGAAGCATCGAACAGGCTAGAGCAATCGATAACAGAGTGATGGAGCCTCACAGTTTCTCAGTATTGTTTTTATTTTAGAATTAGTCGTTTTAATAATCAAACTTTTTAGAAGAAGAGAAAACATAAAAAGAAAGTAGGATTAAGTAGGAACATAAAATGTAAATGAACATTTACCGAATAATTATTACTTTTTACGTTATTATGGAGCTAAGATAAAATGTAACATACAACTCTGTCATGCGCATTTATTACTTTGGCCATAAGATGTCGCTATTTCTTTAATTTACACACGAAACAGTCTGTAATTGCAGTGATTACTGCTGTCTGTCAGTTAGTAGCCTTCTGCATAAGCCTACCATTACAAGTAAGAATGCTCTCACGTAAATATAACAATGGTTTACCAGTGGCCTGTTATTGAACAGAATTACAAAACTATATTATCTTGTTGTGAATTCAAAAGTTGTTTACAAGTTCAACACAATATAAGCAGACACACATTGAAAGTTGAAAGTTGAAGTTCTCGGATTGTAACTGACTGATGGTCACAGCCAAATTTGCTAAACAGGCGTAGTACTAATTCTTTTTATGGACATAAATTATGGTTTTCGCGCACTTACACTGCATGCTTAGATTACCCATAAATTATTTTCATATTCTCAAAATGGTCCTTGGTATGACATTGCTCAATGCCCCGAACACATTAGACTACATTAACTGAAATATTGTTTAATTGTGAGATAGGCAGCAATTGCCCTAGAAATAATATGAAAATCATGAATTTTATGCTAATTTAAAAAGCCTTAGTGGAGGCAAATGTAATCATTTACATCAGTGGCAATGTTATGGTCCTGGTTACAAGATCATGCCTCTAAAAGAGAAAAGTTTAATGCAATGCATATATCAGTGATATGGTCCATACTTAATGAATGCAGACATATTAATAAGCATAATGTATTGATTTACTGCGAGTGATACAACAGAGAGATGCTTCGTCTTGCTGGAAGTTTAGGCCTATTGTATTCTATTTTATAGTTTTATATTGTTTCACAAGTTCACATCTACATATAATTATTATGGTAAAGGTTATGCGTTGGCGTGCTGTCCGGGTGGAGAGCTCTGAATTTCTGCCCGAACCCAGAGTACTCCCCCCGTTGGTAAGAGTATGTGAGGTCTGTTATTCATCTTGTCCTGAGTTGATTACTCATTGATTTCCACTTGTGGTCATTTGGGTTAATTATCTGCAACCTTGTTATTAAAACATCATATATTGCAAATATGGATTTTCCATAAATGGGGATTTTATTACTATCACATTCTATACGTTAAATTTGCTTTATTTTATTAACACACACACAAAATGTATATATTGATATAAACATGGTTTTCTTGTTGTCTGTCAAATGCCCCTGAAATTTCATGGCTTGTTGGCCTAAGACACTCGCATTTTTGGCCCCATTATGAAGATGAAAGAACATTAATTTTCAGATAGCAACTCAAGCATTTGTAGGGCCTTCGACTGAATGGTTGCAAATTAAAACATGAGGAGTATCTAAATTAAACAATGTCTCTGACATTCAGATCACCAAGCGGCTGTTGGAGGCGAGACGTTGTCTGTGTTAACTTCTCAATAATTGATTGTTTTGGCTAGATGTTGTAAATCCATGCTCGCGTTTACAGCACACATCTCGCCACTGTTAATCCGCGTATGCGCAGTAACCGCCTCTATTGTCTCGGAGCAGCAGCAGCGCACGGACGGATCTGCGCGTGCAGGGGAGCGGCACACGCTGACCCGAATCTCCAGGCAGACGGAGGGAGCACGAGCGGACCTGGACGCATACACTGAACGGGCATCATGACTGATGTATTTTGAGTCATTCCTCTTTGAATAAGAGAGAGCCTTCGCATTCAAAGTACTGCGGATGTGTTGTTGCGCGTGGTGATTCTGGGCAGGCTGTCCTGTCAGTTGCTTTTAAGCGGAGAACGTGTTGCGTTTTTGCTCACGCGAACGGCTTTATCACCCCCTTGTTCCCGCGTGAGTTAAGGTGATTATTGAGACTTTAGGTCCATGATTCGACCAGGAAAATGGGCTGTTGCGTCTGCCAGACACAGCTGTTTTAGTCAGACTTGACAACCGCGGATTTTAGCGCTTGTTTTGGTCGCTTGTTTGGAAGGAGGCTCGAGAAGCGCCGCAGGGCGATCCGTGACACCCTTTCCGTGACACCCCCACCCATTTTTAGCGGACACTTTTGGATGGGGGGCAAACAGAGTACGGCGGGGCGGCCCCGGGGTGCTTTTCCCGGTGTCTCAACAGATGACAGCGCGGTGCCACCCTCGGCCCACTTCGGGCACTACCGGCCAGGTGGCACGATGGGACTGCGCAGCCGCTCGGTGAGCTCCGTGGCGGGGATGGGCATAGATCACAGCGCCACGGTGCCCTTCGGGTTTTACACCCCCAGAGGAACAGACACGGACAGAGCAGGAGGGGGGTCTGGCTCGGATCCTGCTCATAACGGGAACGGATACCAAGAAACTGGCGGGGGGCACCACACGGACGGCATGCTTTACCTGGGATCCCGGGCGTCGTTGGCAGACACTTTGCCCCTGCACATCGCGCCCCGATGGTTTAGCGCCCACAGCGGTAAGTGATAACTCAAACTCCGCATTTACAGGGCGCAGTGGCACAAAGCTACATCGATGCCACCACATGTAGTTCGGAATATCACTTGAGGGCATATGCTGCTCCTGCTCCAGTTTTCGCGCCGGAGGGAGGGGGAATGCGCACGAGACCTGTCTGACCAACGGCTGGACTCGACTGGCGCGAATTGATATTAATAAGCCAGGTTGCCGCCAAATCTTACTGGGACAATTAGTCAGTGATTTAAGAGGGAGGGAAATCAATGTTTATCATCAGCTTAGCTTGAACCACAATATGTCTCTCGACTATGTCATAGTGTTAGGGACATTGATTCATCCCAGACTGGCATGAAGACTAGATTTTTTTTTATCACTTAACCAAAAAGATTTGTTCACTGTTTGTAGGTATCGACCATGGAGTTTATTTTTGTGTGCGAGAAATTCATTGAATAATTCGCAGAGCCGATTTGTTACATCAATTCATTTTTATTTATCTTGAATTTAAAGTCACAGTGAAATCAAAATATACAATTCCTATTTATTAAGAAATATTGCTGTATTTATCATAAATTATCTGTGCTCTTACAATGATGTCTCATCACTCACATGAGATAGCAACAAAAGAGCGTTTCAGGTATGACATCACTTAGGTAAAAGTGCAAAACTAGTTTGAAAACATTTTTGCACTTCCGGTTCCATCCTCCCAAAGTCATTCGTTTTTTTGAATGGGATTTTGGTTAAATGGCTGAAATAATGTCTGTGTGGTGAACATGAGCTCAAGACATTATATTACAATATATATTAGTATTATCCCACTGGTATTTTGTTTTTAAGGCTGTTACTGTTTTGAAAAGTCGGTTGCTAACAAGTGGCTAAATGGCATTACAGAGGCTGTTGGAGACATTAGATGTCATCCCGTTGAACAGGTAATCTCAGTCCGCTTTTACAGCAGCGTTATATAATTGTGCTCTTAAAACTATTTTAACTCAAACTCTCTGGGAAAATGTTTTAGATAAAAACTAAAAGAGATGCCAGGCTTAGTGATGGTGACGTTGGACTGGTGTAGTTCGATTGTAAGCCTACATTTAGCTTTTTTAATTTTGGCGACTGCATTTAGGCTTCAAAATTGATGAAAGTTTAAGTATCACAATCTTTTGTTGATCACAGAGCTTTTTTTTTTTTTTTTTTTTTGCGATAATCCAAAAGCTTGTGGAAAATCCCATATATAGTTTTTGACTTGGGAACCAGTGTGATGCTGACTGGCGATTGGACTATAAAGTGATGACTCTATAGCTAACGACAACGACCCAATGATCCTAATCAATAGAGTGCCGAAGTGATGACATCACTTTGTAGGACAACTCGGAAGCTTGCGGCGCATAACAAAAGCTATGCATTTTCCCCATAGACTTTTGGAAAATCACAAAATAACATCTGTGTTTAACAAAGAGTCGTGACCCTTACACGTTTTGTCTATCAAGATAATCTTTACAAGTTAATCCAAAATGTATACATTTTGAAGCCTATATAAAGATTAAAAAAACACAAGCAGACACAATAAAGTTTAAAAATTCACAAGCAGGTTATAACTGCTGTGTTCTATGTCACAGATCAAAATGTGTAAATATTTAGAGGCTTTGTTCACCACAGACCTTATTTCAGGCGATTTAGCAAAAACCCAATCAAAAATCCCATAGACTTTAGAGCGAGGGAACCAGAAGTGCTAAAATGCTAACTCACTTACGCGTTTTAGCCTACAGAGTGACGTCGTAACTTTGGCACTCTATTGCTGATGGGCAGAATCAAGCCCCGCCCACATTCTTGTTCGATTAGCCATCTCACTTGGATATGACATAATGTGACTATCGCAACTTCCGTTTCATCTTTAAACAAGCTTTAGAAAAAAAGAAAATAATATCCCTATTAGCACAAGTACATCTCTGATTTCTTTCTGCAAGGTGTACATCTGCATCTTGAAGATGTTTAAGATGATTTAGTATGTATATAAAACTGACATTTATCAGATATTTTTACACAGAAGATGCTTTCCAGATGAACAGATTTTTTAGCAGACATCAGAGGTACCTGTGCAATACTTAGTCACATGATACATTATTTAATTATATATTATTATAGTTCCACATATTCATTGATTGTTCACATCATAGATCATATCCCACTTAACAAACTGAACAAACAACATTCTGTTAGTCAGCAGAACTAAACGTAAGAGATACGTTTGACCTTTCACGACCAAGATGTCTTTTTTTATTTGTTTTGTTTAAGTTATTGACATTTCTCATTCATTGCTGCTCTGAACCTTATTTAGACTTACAAAATGAACTCGTTCCAATAACCAATAGACAATGCTCCTTCACCATAACCTGTGAAATCATATTTATGCGAGGAGCAGTCCTTAAGACAGCAAAGCAGTCACTTGCATCTAAAGGAAGAGGAAGAAATATGAGTCAGTGCATGGAAGTGAACAAGAACGATTGATTCAGGACTGAAACACCACCACTGGGCTTGTCAAGGCCTGAGCCGCAGCGCTCTGATGTCTTCCAGCCTCAGTCCCTCGCTGCTCATTAAACAAGCCCCAAATGTGGCCTCCAGAGGAAACATGCCAGATGTAAACAATCTGAATCTGTTATTCCCTTAAAGGTTATTTCACTGACACCAAATGAGGTTCTCCTTATTGTCAAGGAACGTAGCTCATGTTAGCAGGTGAGGCGTTCAGCTCTGAATGTCATGGTGTGTGTGATTCGGCTTCTAAACAGTGATCACACACAGGTTGCCAGGTTGCTACTGTGAGTTAATGAATGTCACAGTGAACACAGGAGAGGTCAGGTGCCTTTCTAAAGGGTGGGGTTCAGGGATCATGAGGGGAAACTGTTCTTGGAAAAATACTGCCTGTTCCCCTGTGTTTGAAAGTAAGACTTAGTAAATAGGTATACGTTCATGTCAAATGCTTAATGAAATGGGAATGACTCTTCTGAAACAATGACTTTAACATACCCACACATCTCAGCCCAGTTCATCTATAATTTAAAACTGCATAAATGTGAAAACTTTTTTTCCTCTTTTAAAAGCACAGTTCATCCAAAAATGAAAATTTGGTCATTTATTTACCTTCATGACTTTCTATCTTCTGTGGAACACAAAATAATATATTTTGGCAACACTTGATCCATTAAAACTAACACTTTCTTTTCTTTTTGTATTTTATGTCTATAAAAAAAAAAATAGACTAAACTGGAAATGGTCACAACACATATTTTTGCCCTATTGTTAGTTTAATTGCTTTATTACTCTCCTCATTTGTAAATCACTTTGGATAAAAGCTTCTGCTAAATGATTAAATGTAAATATATTTTAAAAATGTATTTTAAAAAAGTTTTTATTAAAAGTAAGTAACACCAATGACATTATTTTTTTTTATATATTGCCTTAAATGTGAAATATCATATATATTTTTTTGTTTCAAAACTCGTTTATACTTTTATTTAACAACTAGTATGTGTTTCCTAGGTTTATTCCTCTGAAAAAGTGTTCTAATGTGTTTCATAACACTGTTCAGTTTGTTTGAGTTTGAGTTTAGGGCGGGACTATCTGTTAATCGGGGACTGAACTGGCCAATCGTAGATGGAGAGAGTGTTCAGGAAACCTGTTTGACACTCATTTTACCTGCAATTTTAGTGGCATAGAAACCCCAACTTTTGTTTAACAAAAGCACATTTATGTTTTGCAGTTTTGTTTGACTTTTCAGAAGAAACATTATTGTCATGGATTTGATACGTAAGCGGTAAGCTTGTATAATCTATAGAGCTATCAACCCCCTACAGGCTCCACAAAGCATGAATGAGGCTGGATTCAATCAGTGTCTTACAAGTTAATTCTGTTTATGCTCACCAGGCAAACAAAAGTTCTGTTTACTCCAGTGGCTGGCCTACTTGCAACATATCACATATAACTTCAAGCCTACTTGCTTTATTCATTTATCTCCTGTGTCAAACGTCATCCATGTTATTTACATTAACTTCATTGCAGTGACCATCTTTGGTAATTGGAATTTCTTTCTTTCTTTCTTTCTTTCTTTCTTTCTTTCTTTCTTTCTTTCTTTCTTTCTTTCTTTCTTTCTTTCTTTCTTTGGGATGCATTTGAATAGGGTGAATTTCCTTCTGAATTTCTATTGAAAATTTATTATATGAGTATGCATTGTCAATTTAAAAATGGATTCAAATTAATGTAAAACAAACAATACCTAGCCCATATGAAACAGAAAGTTCTGCTAGTCTGTGCAAAACTTACTTCCACACCATAGTAGGTTATCGCTATTCTGTAGCTAGAATGATCTGAATGGTTGCTGGTGTTTTCTGGGTGGTTGCTAGGGTGTTACTATGATGTTCTGAATGGTTGCTAGTGTGTTGTGCCTGGTTGCTAGGGTGTTGCTAGGACCTAGCTAAGTTTATTTGATTTTCCAGTCCTAGGATAAATGATTTTTTTTATTGCCTGCCAGGAGAAAATCATGATTGCTTAGAAAAGAGCTAGCACATCTCCTCTCAACAGACCACATGACTTGAGATGTCACTCATGTTCATATCACAGTTTGGGGCTGGTTATAGGCTGGACTATAAGCATGAGCAATAGTAGTGATGGTTTCCTTTAAAAGCACCTCTAATTACCAATAATTGCCTTTGTTTAAAGAGCAAGCCCTGGTGATTTAAAATTGCCTAATGGACATTTGTTCATTGGAAGTCATTTAAAGTTGTTCAGTTTAAGTAGGTTCATTGTGTTGGTAACAGTTTAATTTCTAAAATTATTTAGTTGCTGATCTGTTTGTCGAAACTATCAATTACATTCTGGGCTGTCACAGCAGTATTTATGCTTTCTATACTGTAGCTAGTTTGTTTATTTCAAAGCTGGTCCATTGATGTTACAGCTGTAGCGTTTGTGTCGAAGGCTGGTCAACTTATTGAGGCACTCATTCACCTGTTTGCTGCATGCAAGCAGATTAAAAGCAAAAGTAATCGCTCTACTAAAAGTGCTCTGTTTAATCATTATTGCTCAGCCATTTGCAAAACTGAGTAATCATTCACTGGCCTTTGCTCCTGTGTTTCCACCATATATATTCACACCTGAGCTGATATCACAATGGAAGTCTTTAAGTCTTTAATATTTAGTCAACATCAACGTTTTACATTAATTGCAACTGAAATAGAGTGCTACGGTGCTGGTTTCTGTGGTAAGTCTTTTAGGAATGTTGGGATTGTGGAACATCTGTGCTGATCTGTCTGGCAGCACGATTCAAGAAATGTAGGTCACTCTCTTATTTCTGCTTTTTCTTTGCCTCACTGGTTTCTCTCTCTCTCTCTCTCTCTCTCTCTCTCTCTCTCTCTCTCTCTCTCTCTCTCTCTCTCTCTCTCTCTCTGTCTTATCTCAGGGTGTAATACATTTATGCAAAGACACAAATGCACATACACATGCACTGCATATTACTGACATAAAAGGAAGTCACAGAGGCCCTGAAACTAAATCAGACACATACACCTGGTACTGTCGTCTGAATTAGGGAATTTTGTGTATGACGAATTATTTTAAAGTATAATGTTAGGTGGGAAATGTGTGTATATATATATATATATATTAGGGGTGTCGCAATATAATGGGATTGGCTATAACTGTAATATTTAATGTGTATAGTACGCATATGATAATATGACACTTGATAATCTAGCGCCAGTATCTGGTTGACATCCCAACATACATTAGGTAGGTATTGCGCCTTAACGCTGGTTGCCTCCTAAACACAAGCAAACACAGCTCGCATTTGCTATTGGCTTGTAAGGTTTCGAACAGGCAAGACACTCTACCCACACACCCAGAAGTTTAGTTCCCAGTGTGGACTTTTTTTGTATTCCGTGAAAATGACTCATCACCCTAGTCTTAAGGACTTGCCGATCAAGAGATCGCAAAAGGGGCCAATACCACCAACCTCTGACTCCGTTATCTTACAGATTAAATGAGAAATACAATATTAACCTGTTAACTGCTGACGCCTTTTTGTGTTTTATTATATTTGCATCCCTCTGGACTTTATACACAAAGAGTGTGCCTATACGGGGAAAAATGTATGGATTATCATATGTTTACTTCAAATATCTGTAGAGAGCAGTATTAATTCTATGTTTACCCAGAATA
This sequence comes from Pimephales promelas, assembly GCF_988280905.1. Classification (NCBI taxonomy): domain Eukaryota; kingdom Metazoa; phylum Chordata; class Actinopteri; order Cypriniformes; family Leuciscidae; genus Pimephales; species Pimephales promelas. The sequence continues at coordinate 15,447,521 of NC_142793.1, forward strand.
CGAGTATGTGAGCATTGTGGAACGCTAAAGGCCATATCCCAAATGGCACACTTAGGCCCTGTCCCAAATGGCACCCTAAACACTTCCTACAAGTCCACACTTTCGTGACGTATTGCCACTTTGACTGTCAGGAAAAGGTCTGCTGCGGGTCTCTCTTCAGTGCAAGCTCGGCAAAAGTGAGCATACAGGGTGCATATCGACTGCAAAGGGGGAGCACCCTTCTAAAACCTAAAATGACAAATGAGAACCTCTGTGGTCTCATGGACTTAACGGACACTAACGCAGCAGCCATTATCAGTCCACAAGACTGCAAGGGCATATTTAGGCCCTTTCCCAAATGGCACACTTCATATTCACTTTTAGTCTTGTCAATGAAGCAAGCTCTGCAGCAGACTTCCTCCCGACAGTCAAAGCAGTGTAACGTCACGAAAGTGCGGACTCGTAGGAAGACCTCAAGTGTTTAGGGTGCCATTTGGGACTGGGCTGAACTCTCACGTGTAATTTATGTTTCATACATACTATGTAGCCTGGTTCAACCAGACTTGTACATTTCATTTGTACAGAGAGTCTGGTCTCTGTGCATTGAGAAACGTTTACTTCCTTGTAAGTGGGTTCTCTGTTAAAGTTCAAAAGTATTGGATCTACCCAGTCACTCAGGATCTGCCATAGCCAACCGCTAACATGTGGTCGTGACGAATGTCATGTGCTGAAACCAGCTGGAAACAACAAGTCCAAATGATCAGAGGATTATGTTTACAATAAGATTTCTGTCAACGGAAGCTGCAGGTTTTGTTCATCTTGGAACAATTATTAATTCGAAGTGTATATTTGACACTAAGGAGAGTGATGTATTCATTCAACTGTCGAAGCTGGGTCTAATCATTACAAATACGCGGACAGCCGGACGCCACTGTTTGGAATCTGAGCTACTGACATGACTCCTGAGTGCATCTTCAACAACAGTTTAACAGCAAGGACTTGGGGCTTCCGAATACCAGGCTAAAGCGTCCGTCCAAAATGTCACGATTGTGCACGTGCCAAACTTTTCTGCGTCTTTCACTTGGTCCTCCGTGCAACAAGAGGGGAGACAACTTTTTTTGGCTTTGCATCCCTATTGTTCGCCTTTGCTAACTCATTCACCACTAGCGAAGTGAGTTGGAAAATCAAACTTTTCCCAAACCCCTTAGGGAGGAGGGCCACAAAATCATGGCCACCAACAAAACTTAGCAAACATTGTTCTTGCTCTGGCTTTAAATTCTGTATAGTCGGCAGTTTTCCAACAACGGACCTAATAGCTTTTCTCACGTTTTTCTCCGCTGCCATTACTGAACTCAAACTGACGCGCTACATCAACGTCATCGTTCTCAGCCACTCCACTGATTGGTCCTACAAAAAATTGATTTCTGGAAATCTAAGAATATACAGCAGTCCCAGACGTAGTACTGACGGAAATTGGAATTGAGCGGAAGTGCATAGAAGTGCGCAGCCAGGCTAATGGCAGAGTGCGCCCTCACGCAGAATGTCCACAAGTGAGACGAGGTGTAATAAAACGTATTACTTTCCAGGAAATCCCTAATATGGACAAAGGCTGCATCTGAAATCGCATACAAACCTGCGCAAAAAAAAAACAAAACAAAACAAAACAGTATTTTACTCAAAAGAGTACCCGGATGCCTACTTTCAGCAAGATTCTGAAGTGTGCTTATGATTGACACTTTACTATTCCATGAGGCCATGGGAGAGGATTTATGAGTGGTGAAATGACGCAACTGATGCTGGTAGGTTATGTGATAAGGCCAACATGGTGAATGCATACATCCAGATTACATTCATACTATATAGAACATACTTTTTTTGCGGTTGTGAAGTAGTTACTTATTCAAAATAAGTACCTACTCAAGAGTATGCGATTTCGGATGCAGCCATCCAGCTATTGCTATAGCTGAATAAACTGCAAACAGAGACATTTGGACTGACTAAACATAAAGAGAATAAACACATCATCGCAACAGTAAATGGTTTATCTGTTCTTCAAGCCAACTCAGGTATTTTCAAAAGGACAATGTGTATTAAATTAGTAGATTGTGTCATTACACTCGACACCTATTTTGCACAGCTCAAATGTTGAATCAAGTTTTGATAGCATTGAACATCTACACATGTAACCTGTGGATGCATATGGATCAGTGTACACTGCGTAGGGCTCCTATGAATCGGAACGGAGCTACACACTGCAAAGTTGAAGGAGGTCGGCTGTTGCTGTGACAACCCTGTCGCTTGCCACCGCTGTTTTCAGTCTGCAGTCTTACATGCGGCCTCAACAAGCCTGCCACCCCCACAACACTCGCACACTCATTTCATCGAGACCCAGAGGGAGGGAGAGAGAGTGAGGGAGCGCCAGAAAGACATTTTCCCCCTGCCCCGTTACTCACACTTGTGAATGACAGCTGCCAGAGCTCCTTCAATGAAGGAGGAGCCGCTAGTGCAAACGGCTGGCCAATTAGCAGCGCCTAGCAGACAGCGAGAGGCCATGACAACAGTTTCCATGGAACGGGGACCAAACCTTGCCATTATACAGCAGAGACCAGCTAAAGATAAACCTGTGACAAGCACAAGGGTGACTTGTGTCACCCCAGGGACCTTTGCGATGTAGTTTTACAATGGTTGCTTTGGTTTTTCGCCATTGTGTGCTCACTTCCTTGTCTTTTGAGACCTTACACATTGTTATGTGATTGTCACGCACTATCGACGGGAAAAATATACCCCGTCTTTTCTCTCAAGGGCCAAAACAACATCCTGTAATCAGGAAGTTTACAGAGGAAAACAGTATGTCTGCATCTATAACCACACACACACATAAACACACTGGCAGACACTCCTCTCCCTCTCCATGTCATTACCTCCCTCTCATTCTGCTGTTGCCATGGAAACAGCTGTTCTTTTCCCACTGAAGGTAATAAGTTGAAACTAGTTGAGGAGAGTTTGTTCTGATGTCATGTGAACACGGTTATGTCCATGTATGGGCTTCCTGGCCGTTTCATTCAGGAGCGATTCAGATGACCGCCGCCGCTGGTGTCGAGACACAATAAGCCTCCTCGCAAACAGCATTCTTTGAGAGCTGATAAGCAGCGAAAACAACATGCAATATTGATTTGTTTTTGTTGCCGCTTTCATGCGCTATATCTTTCTGCACTTTGCATTTAAATGCTTTGTGTGCTCATCTATGTCTTTTAACCATGTTATGTTTGGAGCATTGTATTTTGTATTGACAGATCAATATATCTGAGATTATTTTAATTCTGGGATAACAAATATCTGCTTGACCGATTGACATTGTTAGTTCTCTCTTGATCATTTCCAAAATGTAATTATTTTGGAATCATTTTGGATGTTGGTGTGCTGGTGTCCCAACCAGGCTTCCTTACTAGCTTAAAGGAGTAGTTCACTTTAAAAAAAAACTTTTGCTGATAATTTACTCACCCCCATGTCATCCAAGATATCCATGGCTTTCTTTCTTCAGTCGAAAATAAATTAAGGTTTTTGATGAAAACATTCCAGGATTTTTCTCCATATAATGGACTTTACTGGTAACCAAACAGTTCAAGGTCCAAAAGACAGTTTCAGTGCAAACTGTTCAAAGGGCTTTAAACGATTCCAGATGACGGATAAGGGTCTTATCAAGCGAAACGATCGCTCATTTAAAAAAAACAACAACAAAGTTTAAGTTTTATAAGCTCAAATGCTCGCCTTGATTGATGTGTTTGTGTATAACCTACAAAGTGATTACACACAACCACAAACACACTTGCGCTGAATAAGCCAATACACAACGCCCTCGCAACTAGTGACAGGGAATGCCCTTGACTCATCTGCTCTCGAATCCGAGGCTTCAAACGGCAGAGCTGCTCGTTGTGAGGCGGCATGTAGACACAGAAATACTGTCCTGATGGGCACTGCTTTAAAGAAAGCTGTCATGCTGTCTTCTCACTCTCACTCTCTTCCCTCCTTCGATGCTGCTGTGTCACCATGTTTACGTCCTTGTCTCGCTCTTCTCCTGCACTCCTCTTTCCCTCTGCTCTTTCCTTTCAGAGTGTTAGACTAATAATTTATTATGCCATTGATGAAAGTGATATACAGTGTAAACCAACCAGCAAATTAGAAAATCCCATGTATTTTTCTCATATATCAATTGCAGAATCGAGTGACATGTGAGGCTGATTATTCAGTTGGTCTGAACTTCAGAGTTAATAAATATTGCATACAATAATAAAAAAAGTATAATATATATATATATATATATATATATAGTACAGTATAAATCACATCTAACATAAGTTTGTAAGTGTGTGTGTGTGTATACATATATGATTCTGTGCATGAGAGTATACATATATATATATATATACATATTATATATTTACAAACTTGTATGTTAGATGTGATTTATCACGGATAATCACGCTGATATTATGTAAATATGTACATGTACTCTACTGTATATCATCATGTCTATCTATCTGCTGTCTGTCTATATTCTGTGAAAAAAAATTAATTAATATTATATATATCCATAATTTATTAATAAATGGTTGGTTCCTGTTTGTACAAATTATGTGCATCTACTTTTTAGAATATAATAGATGGCATTTATACTGTTTACCACTATTAATAACTATGGGCACACATGTAGTATCTTAGTGACGTCTTAGGCTTGTAAATCTTTAAACATTTCATCGTAAAAGGTCATTTCTGAATATAGTTTCTATTATTTGCTCTATTGTTTATACATTACGTGATAAATTCCACTGCCTACTGAACACTGTTGAAATGGAATTTCAAATATATGTATTGTCAAATCAACTTAATAATTTATGTGGTTCAGATAACATATTTTGATTTTCTGTTGATTAAACCAATCTTCATTTTATTAACTAAATTTTTTAATTTCATGAACTTAAAATTTTAAGGCAACCTGGTTGCTTACTAAAGCAACAATATTTTTTACAGTGTACTTTCTGTTTGCTGTCAGAGTCATTGCAAGATGTAGTAAAACAACATAAATGTCACCTAAGAAGAGCAGACAATGGAGTTCTACCATTGTATTGGTGCAGATGTGCGTCGGCTGTATCCTTTTTCTAAACCCAAATGAAGGTCAGGCTTTAACTGAAAAGGGGGGATTTTAATAGCAACGAGACATTAAACACCAATCTCTCTGACTTCAGTGTTTGATATGGTTTGCTATGTCCCTCCACAGAGTAGTTATATAGTTTACAGATCAATATTTTTTTAATGAAAGAGGCTGGCGGGTGAAACCGAGCTTTAAAGTTCTGCAAGCAGTGATGGATGTGTGTACCGTGCTAAGCTGTAGCGTGTTATGACAAATGAACGGTCACAGGAAGTCACTATCTTCTGGGCAGTTTCTAGTCAGTCCTGAGGGTGCTTGACACCTTTTAATGGTTTGACCTGTTTTTGTGTGTGGTTTTCTGCTGAGTCATGCAGTGTTTCCTGCTTGTACAAAGGCCTGTCTGTCCTTACAAGTGGCTATCGTTCCTTTAATCACTTCTGCTTGAAATATCATGACATTTGCCCATTTGCTTGATGCCGGAGCAATCTGAATGTTACATTCAAGCAAGCCGCAACTCACACAGTGTATTTATTAAGACGCTGTGTATGAATAGTCTCAAACAGTTTGTCAGTTGTGCATTGGGTTCTCTTGGCGGTGCAGTTCTGTGATTTAATCATCGAATGCCATTAGAGAGTCATGCTACTGCTGAATGATTAAGCATCGCTGGTGTCTGTTGTTAATGCCCTCATTGTAATCAACCATTTTGTTTGAATACTGTTTAGGAAACACTGAATCTTTCAGGCCACCCTGTGAGGAGACACAGATCAATACCTTGATTGAGAGTTGACTAGGGTTAATATAAAAAATGAAAACAGATGAACATACATGTATGTTGTAATCCAAATTATTCAACCCCCATTACAAAACAGGTTTATTGGTTAAATTTACAGATTTTCAGCTGTTTGCGATAAACAAATAAAACAACTGAAATAGCTCAACACAACAAATTTTTCAAGTGGTTTCCCCAAATTCAACTGAAAATGCAACAATGACTTCCACAGTCTAAAAATGATTCAACCCCCTGAATGGTATCCCTCACATCAGCACAAATCTGCAAAATCAGGTGTTGTCTCAAGCACACCTGATCAAGGGCTTCATTAGTTGCACCAGGTGGGCTTGAGCTAGAACACATGAAATGTCTAAGCTGGCTAGGTTTTTTGAGTGTCACGTTTGACTGCATGTTGGTCCAAATACGGTCAAAAGAATTGTCCAAAAAGTTAAGAGAACATAACATCGCCCCTCACAAACAAGGAACAGGATACAAAAAGATAGAAAAGGAACTAAATGTTCCCAGAGATACCGTTGGAAGCATAGACCTTATTCAGAGCAGCGCCATGACAGGTATGAAAGTGAGGCTGTGAGGGATAGACTTGCCGTGTTTCCAATGGCATCCGCTGTAAAAAGCTGAATAAAGCAGCTAGATTACTTAAAATTTTTCACAGCTTACATTGTCGGGAGTTTTTTGTCAACTGACATTTCTTTGAAAGATATTTTTCCGGTGTTTCATGAGCAGAACAATCCGAAAACACATTAAAGAACAGTACAGACCATTGAAGAGATGCAAGTCTATCCCTCACAGCCTCGCTTTCATTCTCATTAAAAATCAAAGATGGCGCTGCCGTGAATAAGGCGTATAGTTTCCAAGTTCAAAGTTAAAGGAACAGTGGTTACACCACCTGGATGGGGCCAAAAAAGGAAGCTTTCAATGGCTGCAACAAGATTTCTGAGAAGGCACGTTCAGAAAAACCCTGAGGTTTCAGCTTGCACAGTAAGGCATGTACTAAACTCATGCAGTTTCCATGCCAGAACTCCAAGATGTACACCACTACTGACCCAAAAGCACAGGAAAAGTTCTCAAAATCATATAAATAAACCACAGAAGTTTTGCGATTCTGTTCTGTGGAGCGATGAAACAATACTTGGAACTTTTTGGCCCTATGGATCAGCGATATGTCTGGAGGAAGAAGAATGAAGCAAATTCTGAAAAGAACACTCTGTCTACAGTTAAGCATGGTGGCGCTCAGTAATGGTCTGGGGCTGCTTTGCTTCCTCTGGCACTGTAAACCTGCAGCGTGTGGAAGGCAAGTTGAATTCATTGAAGTATCAGGAAATCCTAATGCCGTCAGTGAGGAAGCTGAATCTTGGGTGCCATTGGATCTTCCAACAAGACAATGATCCCAAGCATACCTCAAATTCCATCAAGGCTTGGTTGCAGAAAAAGTCCTGGAAGATTCTACACTGGCCATCACACTCAACTGACTAGAAGATCTCTGGTGGGATTTGAAGAAGGCGGTGGTAGCACCCAAGAATATTATTGAACTGAGGCCATTGTTCCTGAGGAATGGGCCATGATCACTCAGAAACGCTGCCAGAAGCTGGTGTCTGGTTATACATCTCGTTTGCAGGAGGTCATAACAGCAAAAGGATGTTCTTCTAAGTACTAAAGATGCTTGCCATGAAGGGGTTGAATAATTTTGAGGCTGCAGAAGTCATTAAAAGTTGCATTTTCATTTGATTTTGGGGAAACCACTTGAAACATTTGTTGTACTGAGCTATTTCAATTATGTTTGTTTGATTTGTTCATTAATTGCAAACTGCTAAAAGTCTGTACATTTTATAAATCTGATTTGGAATGGGGGTTAAATAACTTTGATTGCAACTGTGTATATATATATATATAAATATATATACAGTACATACACAAACTTGCTTTTTTTTAGTTAAATAGTTTAGTTTTACTTTAGTTTATTTGAGTCTTTTTTCTTCTTTTTTTTTCTTAATTAATTTTTAAATAATTTCATCCCATTATGTAGCACTTTGGGTTTGGATTTTTTATTTTGTCACAAAATTTAACTATTTTATCTCCCAGCTTGTTATGTAAAGTTAGATATATAAGTACGTCCAACTTTATGTGCATAAATTATAATTGCGTTGGGTGATAAATAATATATGGCATATCTCAACTGCTTTACTGATAAGGCATAAAAAATATTAAGATATTATGACCATTAACATCACGATTTTCTGTAAAGCTGCTTTGGAACACTGTCTATTGTGAAAAGCATATACAAATTTTAATTTGACTTGACTTGATCCATTTCACAAATGATTTGATGAATCAAATGATTCATTAAATGATTTGTTCCCTGAATTTGGACTGATTTGGTTGTTGAGTCAATTAGTTTCAATTAGTTTTTTATCATTATTTTATTTTAGAATATAATTGAATTAATTCCCAAGATGACTGGACACTTTGTAGAATTAAATGTAACATAGTGAAGTCATGTGACTAAATATATTTATCATTGATAGCAAATATTTATCATTGTATATTGCATACTATTTTACATATTGAATTAAAAAAATATATTTTTTTTAGTTTTACTTTTGCATGCTGAAAAAGGTCCTATGTTTACAATTTCAAAGATAAAATAGGATTTGTACATGTCTTTGAGTCTTGGGAATTTTGGTTTGCAGAGTTTAGTGTCTGGCATGAGCGTCTGTATACATATTTGACTTCATCTTTGGCCGTGGGAAACGGAGCAAGAACTAAATGCAGAGGTATCATCAAAAATGCATGGAGATGAGACGGAGCAGTCAGCTCTGCTTGAGGAACACGTCAGCTCGGAGGAAGAGAGCCAGGGGACACTTTAACAGATGCAGAGCGTAACGACTCAATTTCAGATATGTGCAGATGCTATCTGAGTCTTAAGCCTGGATTGTTTTTATGAGGTGAAGCGGATGCTGATTGGTGCTGCAAGTGTAGTGAACAACTTTGATATAAAATAACTATATAAGTTATTTAATCAGGGTTGGAGCTAATTTCTAGCGCTATGTCAATGTCAGCCAACTCACAATTATAGCTTAATTATAAATAAACATTAGGTTGATTATATATGTGCAGAAAGGTTTATTAAAATATTATATGTTAGATTATCAAAGGTTTGCTCACCACACACAAAGTTCCCCTGGTCTTCTGAGAATAAGAAGCACAAAAAGTCCACCTGGTGTCGTCACTAGATATCGCAGCTAGTGCGCATGTCTTAAACTCGTATAGTTGAAATAATGTTCAAGTTGAATAATGTTCAAGGCTTGCACCTTCTTGCGTTCTCAAGCTACCAGGCACTGTTTTCTGAGGGTGAGCGGGCCGGAGCGCGTTGAGTGTTTTCTGTTAGAAAGGTGTCATGTTAGTGGTCCCTAAGTTAAAGGAACACTCTGACTTTTTGGACTTTAACTTATTCACCATATCCCCCAGAGTTAGATAAGTCCATACATACCTTTGTCATCTCTGTGCGTGCTGTATCTCTGTCTGACGCACCCACCGCTAGCCTAGCTTAGCACAAAGACTGGATGTAAATAGTTGCAGAGCTAGCATACTAATCCCAAATAAGTGACAAAATAATGCAAACATTTTCCTATTTACATGTTGTGATTTGTATAGTCACAGAGTGTAGAAAGGAAACCTACCCATAACCGAAGCGTGTTATATTGACGTTAAAGGGTGCCATGTGTGTTGGATGTATATGCATTGACAAAAGCGTCACTATATGATGCCCTAGGATGAGAATACGTTGGAATGTGGCTAAATGTGCCGTGTCTCAGCGCAAATCAGGCCAAATCCGCACATCCACAGCCTATCCAAATCTGTCCGAGCTCAGCCGCAATTGGCCCGATGGGGCTGGCTACCTGGGGTCTTTTTGACCATTAGCTGTCCCCCTTGACCACTAAAACACAACTAACCCACAAACAGACTGAAAGTTCCAAACCCTCAGCCTTCCATTAATGTCCAGGCTTGAGCCAGAGCTCATTAAGACCAATAGAGTGTCTAATTAAGCCACGCACTGTGAGATCAAGCAGCTGGTCTTCCCAGCAGCCTTTAGGATTCCACTGACTGAGGGGCCCATCGCTCTATTCCAGCCTTTTTACATAAACTCTTGCCCTCATCAGAATCCCAACATTATTTGCAAATGTTCAAGCCATGATGCCTTGCTTCTGAACTTCATATTTTAAGTGATAGTTTACTCTGTTTTAAGCAGGATGCTAAACAGGGTGCTAATGTACCATAAAAGTAGTCCATGATTTTTGCACTGTATTTAAGTCTTCAGAAGTCATATGATAGCTATGGAACAAACTGACATTTGTGCCACTGAAAATCTTCCCTACTGAGTTTTTCTACATTGTGCAACTTGAAAAAAAAATCGCCCAAAAAAATAAACTGACATCAGATTCAGTTCACAAAACCAGTTTGAATGATTCATTCACTCATTGGACTGATTTGATTCTTGAGTTCAAACCGACTCAATGAATCAGTCTGAGCGTGTTAGCTCACTGGAAGAAGATTATCAGTGAAAAATGACTTTTAGTTTTGGTCTGTTTCTCACAGAAAGCAATTGTTTTACTTCTGAAAACTTGAGTAATTGACTAGTCATATGGACCACTTGCTTTTGCATCCGTTTCAAAGCTTGAAAGCTTCAGTCCCCATTCATTGCAATTACATGAAAAGCCGCAATCAGGAAAAAATTCAAAATTTCTCATTTCGTGTTTCACACATCAAAGAAAGTCATTTTGGTTTGAATGACATGAAGATGAGATTATACTTAAAGATTTTTGACATGAAAAACAAAACCTATGTTGCTCTTGGAGTTGAACCAACAATCCACTTGGACGGGGTCAGCTGAGGTAATTTACAAATAAGTATAATAAGTCTAATGACTTGATCTCATAAGCTCATTGTCATTATGGCCGGTTTGGCATGAAAGACGTCTGGCCTGTTTGTTGCTGCGGTGAGCTGCTGATGATATTTTCGGCGCTATGTGATACTTGCAGTAGTAGAGACAGTTGGCCTCTCTCGCATATGCGACTCGAGTTCTCTGTATTGACAGATGGAACCCTACCGCCCCCCTTTTGGTAGCTTTGTTTCAGTGAATCACACCTCAGGAGATGGGACATCCCTGTCTGAGATTTCCACACCTCTGTTTTCCACTTCAGTTTTCTCTCTCTCTCTCTCTCTCTCTCTCTCTCTCTCTCTCTCTCTCTCTCTCTCTCTCTCTCTCTCTCTCTCTCTCTCTCTCTCCATCTGTCCCCAAGGAATGCCTGAAAATAGCAGCCTAGGGAAAACTGGGTCAGGCATCATCATGGGTTCCTGGGGTGGGATTTAGAGGTTGGGGTGTGCGCTAAAGTTAAGACGCACTCTAGAGCAGGGGTGGTTCTAGACGTTTTTAGGGGGCTTTAGCCCCCATGTCTGTCGGTTTATCGCCCCTAAAACTATAATCACCTTTTTGAAAGATCAGGCCAGTATTGACTCAAGTAAGTGTATACATTTCACGTGTTTTAAAGGGATAGTTCACTTTGAAATTAATTTTTGATTTTAGCTTACCTCAAGGGCATCCAAGATGTAGGTGTCTTTGTTTCCACAGTATTTTCAAATTTTGATATTTTTCGGTCAAACTGTTGTTGTCTATCAGTCATAAAACGGAGGTTTAGGGGGTCCTCCCCTCGGTTCACCTCAAAGAGCATGCACAGAGAAGTCAAAATTAAACATGGTTGAATGACTCGTAAATGTAACATTGATGGCCTAAGACACGAAACGAGCGGTTTGTCTGAGAAAACGAACAGTATTTATATCGTATTTACCTCGTGTAACCACAGCCATGTCCAACTGATCTGACGGCATGGGCGCTTTGGTCTCACTCATTGTTTACACAGAGATTTCAGAAGTTTTACCTTTCACTATATATATTTAGATATATCGAAATCGTCTTCCATTGCGATTTCCTGTATAAAAAAGCCACCTGCAGAAAGACTGGTATATTATATAATTTATAGTGTTATAAAGTGTTTGTATTGACTTGGTACCTGTACTGGTAGGATACTTTTGACTTACTATACATATATATATATATATAGTAATATAGTGGTGCCAATTTACAAAGAGACACCACTTAGGAAATGGTCTCTTGCTACATATTCCCACTTTGGGCTAAGCTCCTAGAACTGTCCCTGCTCTAGAGTTAGGGGTGGAGAGTATCGAACCTGGGTTATATTGACAGATGGGACTGTCTTCAGCCCTAAATTAATTTTGTGCCATGTTTTTACTGACTTTGCATTTTGGCTCTGGTTGGATTCTTATTCTGTCTCACTCTTTTTTTCTGGCATGGCTGCTTTTGTTCATTAGACTATCTGCACCTGCTTTCTTTTACTGAAGTTCACCCAAAATTATTTTTTTCATCTCGCCCTTATGTTGTTCCAAATTCATTTGCTGTTTTTTCTTCCTATTTAACACAAGAGTAGACTCTTTTGAAGAAACTTTTCCCATCAGGATAGTAAATCCAATTTTTACTTGATCTGGCAACATTTTCACTGACCCTATACCACATTTTTAGCAATTTTTTTATTTACATATGTACACTAATGTTCAAAGATTTGGGATTTGTAAGATTGTTTTATGTTTTAAAAAAAGTCTCATGTTCAAAAGATTATTATTAATAATGTTGAGAACAGTTGTTCAATATTTTTATGGAAACTTGACATTTTTTCAGGATTTTTTTATGAATAAAAAGTGCAAAAGAACAGCATTTATTTAAAATAGAAATAATTTTTTAAATTATAAATATCTTTACTCTCACTTTTGAAAATTTATTTTCTCTGTCCAATAATTAAAGACAGAATTTTCCTAACTGGATTAAACAATTTTCTGTAATGCTAATGCTTTTTTCTACCTCATTTAAAACAGAAATATTGGCAAATTCTAAAGTTAATCAGATCTTATCCAGCTTAAGTTTTAGGCTACTCCCACAGGGCAAACGACCTGTCTTCACCCTAAATAATTATCAACAAAAGCACTGAAATGGCGTAAAACTTCCATTAATTAGATTTAGAATTACAATGCCGCTCTCAAACCAAGGCTCCACATCTTGAACAAAGAGAGATTCTCTCGGCGGAAATCCAATCAGGTTTTTCCCTCATGTTTACAACTTCTAAAAATCCACCCTCCAGGCAATTATGACACTGCTTCCTCTTCAGTACTCTTTCCTAAACTTGAGAATACTGCAAGCAACTTGTAGTATCCACCAGGGAGTTGTACAGTTTTGAGCCTTTTCTGCAAGGTCAGGCCCTCATGTACAGTACAGTTTCAAAACCACACCTGCACCATCTCAAATAAAAGCCCCCAAACTCAACCATCCTGCTTTTTATAAGCCGTGCTGACGTGGCAAGTTTTCAAATAGTTGGTGAACGTGAATTCATTCATCAAAGTCTTGTAAGGAATAACACCTTTGCTTGCCACTTCTCACCCTAGAGTTCAATGCATTGGGAAGCTTTGCTGTCTGTTCAAAACAAGGACTTTGGGCATCACGGTGGGATGAACGGTGCCAAACAGAGCCTCAATGACCTGCCGCTGCGTCTGTGTTTATGAAGGACACAGCCCAGCTCAGTGGGATGAGGTTCAATGTGTGAATGGCTCTCTCTTTCTATTTTCCCCTCTGGGCCTTCGGTTGATGTCAGAGGGACAGGATGTTAGCGGATGCTCCCTTTGGTTGTTGATTTGATGCTAGTGTTGGGCTTTATCGTATAATGGTAATGGACTAGTAAGGGATTCCGACTATGTCTAAATGGATACATTTCGTGACCATTTTCACTGTTGATCTGTATATAGGTCTACAAAATGTGACAACAAAAATGATCCATGCTTTTTGCTACTGTTTTCTGGATATTTCTATTTTATACAATTAAAGCATGTTAAATTACTCTCTAAATTGTATGGGCATTGCAATACAAAACTAGCCTGGTTAAAACCAGACAATTCTCAGTTGTAACTGAGTTATGGTCTGGCAAAGCATCATAGACAAATCATTTCCAGAGGGGCGTCACCAACGGACGTCGCGGGTAGACCTAAAAACAATCAGAGCGATGAAGGAGATGACGTATGCCGAACAGCAGCCGGCGGAGAAACATCTGAGTGTTGTTCTTTGCTCGGTTTTTAACAAAAAGGAAACGTTCAAATCGCTTAAAACAGACGCGATAGCTTATTCAAACGAATCTGCTTCAAAATCCCGGCGCTGTCGTCATTGTATAAAGCCCGCCCCAACGTTTCTGATTGGTGCCGCGATTTCAACCAATTGGAAATGGGCTTGAATGAGCTCTTTGCCAGACTAATTTTCAGAGCAAATCTAAATTTGCCAGAAGTTGTCTGGGTTTTCCCAGGCTAATACAAAACATATATTTGAAGGGAAATGTAAATATTTGTAAATATAATATCATATCTGTATCATATCAGCCGATATTTAGTCATTTACCGCCATTGGTTGCTGTTAAATATTTAATCGTGCAATACCGTACAGTGCCTTTATAGATGACCTTCCATGTAATGCTCAGAAAAAGTACTTTTTTACTTATGAGAGAAAAAAAAGGTTTTCACAAAAATATTAACTGTTTTCAACATTGATAATAATAATAAATGTTTCTTAAGCAGCAAATCAATGATTTCTGAAGGATCATGTGAAACTGAAGACTTGTGTAATGATGCTGAAAATTCAGCTTTCCATCACCATTTATAAATAATTGATGATTGTACTGGTTTAATGTATTTTTTTACTAAATAAATGCATCCTTGGTGTGAGCATAAGGGTCTTCTAGCAAAAAAACACCCAAAAAAATGTAATTACCAACCCACAAACCATTGAACAGTGGTATATGATGGCACTGCTCTGATGTATGCTAATGTAAAATACTTAGGATGCAGGTAAGGTATGTGAAACTAATCCCAGGCTAAGAAAACTGAATGTTTCTTTGCCGATACCAGCCAAACGTGAGCCTTTTGTAGCTGCCGATGTCTTAATGACATTGGTGAACAAGTGACATTGATGTATGTGTTTGTAAATTGTACGTTTAAGTTAAAAAAGCTTTGTGTCAACAAACTGACAAACAGCGGAGCTAATGCATTTGCAGCAGGGCGACAGGAACACAACATGTTGCGCAGGATTATGGCATTGGCTGTCATCAGACTGCTGCATCTCTGTCACAGCTGATTCTTGACGGTTCTAGAGTGCTGACGAAGCTGTTTCCTCTTTCCTCTCCAGGATTTAAGTGTCCTGTCTGCTCCAAATCAGTGGCATCCAATGAGATGGAGGTTCACTTCATCATGTGTCTGAGCAAGCCCCGCCTCTCTTACAACGGTAAGACACGCCCTCCTGTTATTCCTGCACATTTCCCTGCTCTAACTGATCTCTATTCTCGATAACTATCTACTCCAGTACTCTCCTCCTTTTTGTGTGTCATTGTATCAGTTTATCCTTTCGTTCTCCATTTCATTCTTGTCTGATTCCATTCTGGGGCTGAAAAGAGTCTGTGAACTGTGGATGACCCATCAATCTAGGTCGGCCTCTCTCTCTTTTTCTGTTTTGCCGTGGGGAAACCAAGGTTACCACTGTACATTTGTCATCCATTTTTTTTTTATCGTTTTGCTTTTTTTCTTTTCTTCCTCCATCACTCTCATTTCACTCTCATCGCAGTTTCAAGTAATCTGTATGTTGTCAAATTACAGTATTTTTTTTTCAAAATATTCCTCTATTGATTTTTATTCCAGCCATGTTTGATATTACTGCTCATATTATCTTAATTTGCATCACATTTCTGTAATATGATGGATATCCAAGTAAAACCTCGGGTTTTCATTGAATTCTTTCATCATGCAAAAGTTAAATGTTAGGCTATAAAATATAAATAATTTTAATATTATTAAAATATTAATATTATTTTTCGCATGGTTATGTCAGACAAAGCTTGTTTCAGAAATAGAGAATTTTTTATATAGATTATATGAACAATTTTCTTATTTAGAATAATGTGTTCAATTAAACCAGCAATTTCTTACTGTAATTAACAATGAGGTCAAGTTTGATTACATTTTATCTTTTGTTTTGGTTAATTAATTTAAAGTATTAAGTTCAAATGGGCTTGTCTTGTAACAATTAATATGTAAAATTAAATGTGTGTGTGTAAATATATATACAGTATATATATATTATACATTTATCTTATTTCAATAATCAATTCATAAATTTTTTTTATCTCTTATAAGCAATTTTTAATTCATTTTAATCTAAACCTTTTGTCTTATATAAAAACCATTTAGATTTTTTATTTTATTAATCAATTGTATTTAATCATTTTTTTTCTATTATCTTAATCTTAAAAATAAAATATTTTGTAGTATGTTTTATCTTATTTTTTAATCTAAAAAAAATTCGATAATTTCTCTAATTAATTAAAAAAAAAATAAAGAATTCTATAATTTCAAGAAAAAGCGATGGCGATACATTGACAAGCAACACAGCTCACTTTGGATGCTTTTGGATCAGTCTGTCAAGTGCAGCTTTGCAGGAAGGTGGCACACATGACACAGCTGTCGTGACCCGATGACATTGGTAGTCTCTGCTTGTAACAGCTGTGTTGGGTTGGATGGACGTGTGACTGACACCTATCTGACAGAGGGACAGCTGTCCAGCTCAGCTTGAGCTAAAGGTGACCAGCAGTGATGCATCTCATTGTTATCGGTGTGAGATCATCTTTCTTCACAAAAATATTCGTAGGTTTTTAATATAATAATTGAATTCCTTTTGGTTGGTCATTTTGTCAGTAATTAATGGGTTTGAACTTACATGTACCTTTAAAAGTAAATTAATACAGGTTATTAGGGTTGTATACCGGTGCCAGTCGGTACTAAAAGAAGTTGGCGGGACCAGCATTTCCGCAGTAGGCTACCGATAGTACAGAGTACCCCAGTATATTCGGTAACCGCTGATAGACGCTGCTTTCAAACACTCTAGTTCCTGTTTATTTGAGCGTCAAAGTTTAGTTTCGATTAATTTTTTTTTCTCTATTTAGAACATCAGTCTATTTATTTTTTATTTTAGTTCAACTTAGCTTAAATGAAATGAAAATGTTTTATTGGCAACTAGCTGAAATAAATTCAATTTTATTTGAAGTAATGATAAAGAAAATTATGGTTTTAGTTTCTTTTCTTGCATGTTAATTGTTTTTCTTTTATTTAATACCTTGTTTTATTATTTTGTCACTTACTGACCCCACCATGTTCAAGTTAGTGACATTAACACACCAGAACACACTGCAGCTAATCTTATTTCCCACAATGCACTCTGTCCCATTGTCAACTGCAGCCAGTGACAGTCACACGTCAGCAGATCTGCTCACTGTAAAACCCGCTCTCTATGAATGCAGTATGTACACTTTGCTCGCCTTTTGACACTACGGTTTATGCCTGCCAGCCCTCCATTTCTCTGAACTGTAATCCACCCCAGTTTGTATTGATCCAGGCAGAGAAATCACTCTGGACTAATGCTAGATGCAACATTGGACTAATCCTGAACTAATACATGTTTTACCTTTAGATGAGATGGTATTAGAGTTGACTTTTTTGATCTTAGGTATGATTTTCAGAGTTTTATTGAGCTTGCAGTCACAAAATAATTGCTTAGTAATAGTTTTGACTGATTCACTGTGTGATCTGTTGAATGATTCTTACTTATAGTTACTTTTTTTAGTATTAAAAGTGAGGAATTATGTGTTTAAATCTAAACTCTATGTGAGACATTTCAGTATTGTCTAAATTAGATAATATTTATTTATTTCATTATAATTGTGGGATAGATATAGATAGATATGGATGGATGGATGGATGGATGGATGGATGGATGGATGGATGGATGGATGGATGGATGGATGGATGGATGGATGGATGGATGGATGGATGGATAGATAGATAGATAGATAGATAGATAGATAGATAGATAGATAGATAGATAGATAGATAGATAGATAGATAGATAGATAGATAGATAGATAGATAGATAGATAGATAGATCATGAAGAAAATAAACTGTGTAGCAGAAATGTTATTCTGTCCTCTGAAACTCTCTCTCTCATCCCCTCCCCATCTGAGAGCTAAATTTAACATCAGGTATTAAAATATCATAATGCATAGTCCTGGCTTGGAAAAGACACACTGGTCAGCTCACATGGGCCCTTCAGAGTGTAAAACACACACTCTCACTCACAAAACTGCCATCAAAGTAATAGCGTTACCATTTCACGGACCGAACCGAAGAGCCTAGACACAAATTGACTGCTATCCAGCGGAAAGAATGGGGAACATGATTACCAACAACTTGAACTAAAAGGCCTAACGACTGATCTCTCTCACACACACCTGTCCATTCCTGTAAACTAGTGCAGCTCCTCTGAGCTGCTGAAGTCATCAGCCTTAAGAGGATAACAAGCTCAAGTGCAGGAGGGTGTGTGTGTCCTGCTGTCGTCCAGGGATGTGTGTTTGGGGGGGGGTTGCCGAGACCAGCGTCTGGAAAATTGTGCAAGCGCTTGAGGATTTTTGAGGAGCTAGAATAATTGCAGTTGTTTCCTTTTTTTGTTCCTTTATAACTCACAGACTATTACACAACTAACTACCTGACATATTTGGATTTTAAAAAACATTTGTATGTGCAAAAAAATAACTGTTACTCTAAGCAATAATCAGTTAATTGGGTTGAAGACAATTGTAACTAAAAGAAAACTTTTTAAAAATATTAATTTATCTTACATAAGAGCACACAAAAAGTAATGTCAACATTAATTATTATTACTGAATAGTTGTATCTTTATTTTTATTAGTATTAATACTCTTTTTTTTTTTATTAGTATAATTTTTTTTGTCAAAATGTGTGTTTAAAGCAAAAGTCAAAAGTCTGAGACATTTAATTATTCAAATTATATATATTATTTTAATTATGGGATACATTATAATTATTTGATTATTTGAAATACTTTTTTAACAGTATATATACACTACTATTCAAAAGTTTATTAATTTTTTAAAGAAGGATGCATAGAAAATACATTTATAATTTTACAAAATATTTCTATTTCTAATAAAAACCTTTTCTGTTCATCAAAGAATCATGCATTTTTTAGCATGATTTCCACAAAAATATTAACCACCAAAGCTTATTTTAACATTGATAATAATATGTTTCTTGAGTAGCAAATCAGCATGTTAGAATGATTTCTGAAGGATCATGTGACACTGGAGTAATGATGCTGAAAATTCAGTTTTGCAGCAGGAATAAATTACATTTTAAAATATATTAAAAATATATTTGACATTGTAATAATATTTCACTTTTTTTCAACAATAATGTTAAATATACAATATATATTATATGTTATAATAACCTCAGCCTAACTTTGAAGAAGTGTGGCATGTTGTAATTGTCCCGTTCTCCATCGATTCAGCTTAGCTGATATGAATTTGGAGCATATTTCTGCTGTCTGTTCTCTATTCATTCCCTCCATCATCTCCTGTTTTTCCCAGCTCACCTCTTCTTGCTTTCCACCCCGTGTCGTTCCCTCACCCTCCATCACATCCTCTCTAAACTGCAATCAATCTTTTGTCCGGTCTGCCTGCTCCCTGCACACAAAACAATGGATCTCCATCTTCCCTTATCCACCATTGCTTTTCCAGCAATGCAGGTGATTGGCCATACTAGTTGATTCGTTATTGCATATGTTAAGTATTAATATACAGTACTGTACAGAAGTCTTAGGCACACTAATATTTTCGCCTCAAAGAAATGGTTTTAAGCCCGTTACTTATATATTTTATATTTTGTAGTGTCTCAGTAGGAAATATCAGTTTACATTTCCAGAGATTAATTGTGCCATTAATTGTAATAATCCAGTGAAACACGGAGGTCGGATCTCACCATCATCGAGAGCATCTGAAATTATATGAAGAAACAGAGACTAAGACCAGAAGAACTGCGGCAACATTTCCAAAGACGCTTGAAAAAACCTGCAAAACTAAAAACTATGTGCAATATTACCTGGACAAAAGCTGTTTTAAACGTAAAGGGTACTAAACACCTATTGATTTGATTTAGTTAACTGTTAAAAGTTAATAATAGTTAACTAATAAAATGAATTGATAAATAAAATCGATTTATGATTATGGCATTATTTTTGAAAACATTCTCATTTACAGCATTTTTACACAAGTGCATTTTCACAGTTCTGTAGCTTTGCAGGCACTACCTTCGAGACGTTGCCGCAGTTCTTCTGGTCTCAGTCTCTGTTTTTTCTGTTTCTTCATATAATTTCAGATGCTCTCGATGATGGTGAGATCCGACCTCCGCTCCGTGTGGAGCATTGGCTGTTGTCAGAATCCTTGTGCATTCAAAATTTTCACTGGATTATTACAATTAATGGCACAATTAATGTCTGGAAATGTAAACTGATATTTCCTACTGAGACACTACAACAAAATATATAAATAACTGGCTTAAAACCATTTCTTTGAGGCGAAAATACTAGTGTGCCTAAGACTTCTGCACAGTACTGTATATAAACAGACTATACATTAAAACATTAAAAATAACTGAAATGGAAAACCTGAATACAAAACTCGTTATACCAATAAACCATTGAAGAGAAAACGGCACAAACCAATGTATGTCACATCTTTCAGGTGGTATTGTACCACTGTAGTATGAGATTCATCCTAAAGCATTCTGGGAAAGTGGGTTAACCCTCAATCAACATCCTGCATTCAAACAAACTCCATTCTCCATTCACCTTTACACACACACAAACACACTCCAACACAGGTGTTTCCAGGGGAAGCTGCGCACGTTACAGGAAAGGAAGTGGCTCGTTTCGTTTTCAGGCGAATTTCCTGTGAAGAAGACTTTTACTGGAAACTAAAACAGGCTGAGAACGGTGTGTGTTTGTTTGTGTGAGTCATTAGGCCGGTATGGGTGTGCAAGTCGAATCGTGTTGGTTGTTGCCCTTGAGCTATTAGCAGAAAATGAGTTCACACCTCATCTCCACCACAAACATGCATACAGAAGCATGAGTAACTGTCTTTACTGTAACTACAAGTTATGCTAACTGCCAGCCCACCTCACTTAACCAGCCGTCATCTACCATGAGTGAGACAGTAGAGGAACACTTTACACTGCATTTCATGCGTCTTTACTCTCCGCTGCCCCCTGCTGGCAAACAAGACGCTTTGAATGATAGAGAAGATGTTTTCATGAATCCGCAGTGCCAAACATGTTGGTACTGCAAATGTGCTGCAAAAAGCTACATAAGGATTATGTATAATATTTCTATTTAGAATGAAATGCTTGTATGTTATAGATGACGTGTTGTCAAGAGACGCAGGAGAATGTGTAATATGTCTCGAGGAGCTACAGCAAGGAGACACCATCGCTAGACTGCCGTGCCTCTGTATCTATCACAAAAGGTGAGCAACAAAACATTTTTCTTTACTATTACTATACCTCGAAATCATTATTGCCACCATTGCAAATTGAACCATTTTTTAATCAACACAACTGACTACCAATAAAATGTTTGTGATAATGACAAACCTCCATGAGTCAAACCTTGACATTGACCTAATCTTAAAGAGGACCTATTAATTTATTTATTTTTTTTAGTGTGTAATGTTGCTCATGAAAAATGTCTCACAACGTCACTCCAAAGGAAGTTATTCTCTATATCAGTACGCACTGTTTTTGAACTCCCTGAAACGCCTCGAATGTAGTCTTGAGTTTTCTTCGGGGAACGTTAATGTCCCTATATTCCTCATTTAAATAATTCCCGGCCAATGCACATGCAAAAAAAGGGCCTGGTTGAGTAAGTTAGTAGTGTGTTGGAACTTGTGGTTATGGCAAGAGGTCCAAAACACACTCAAAATGGTCAACCTATCATAGCACACTGCTCCAGCCGACCAATCAGAGCACATTGCACTTTTCAGGAGGAGGAGCTTCATAAAGACAGGATCTAAACGTCATGCAGCGCTGCACTGACCGGGGTGTCTTGACTTCAAGCAGTGCATGCTGGTTAAAAAATTTTGTCTGACATGTGACGACGCCGATGCCACGTCACTAGGGTTGGGTATCGTTTGAATTTGAACGATTCTGATTCCGATTCCGATTCCTTGTTTCGATTCCGGTTCCTAACGATTCTCGATTCCGATTCTTCTAAGAGGCAGGGTCAAAAAAGTTTAGCTAACCTTGCTAACCAACGGTCTTTCGGAAGGAAATAATCCTTTCTGAAGGAAATACTCCTTCTGTCACAAATTTTGTCACAAATTTTGCATTTTGCCGAGATTTCGTTATTTTTAGAAAAGTGAAGCCACACTTTGGACCGCCGACGTAAGCTACTCATCTTCGACTCGCGCGGTTATGCCAACACTTCCGGTAGACGCTGCTTCGTTGGTGTTGTTCAGCGGTTTCTTCTTCCGCTCGGCGGACTGTGAATATTGAAACTAGGAATCGAAATTTTAACTTTTGAACGATTCCGGGAAAAACGAAAAGTTAGTCCCGATTCCAATCGATACTCGATTCTCGATACCCAACCCTACACGTCACTGTGGCGTATGGCATCAAAATACAGCAAGAGCGATTCGAGAGCACACGGTTTGTTCATTCTGCGCAGCTTCTCCAGAGCGCCAATTGGCCGGATCAACGTCGATCCTCACAAATAAGGGTTTTTATAACGGTAAAAGCTCTTTCATGTAGTGGTGATGTTATAATGTCATGTGTTTATTAAAATAAAACTGATAAAAACACACCTCACTTCAATGATATTTTAATTGACCCTCCGCTAAGCCCCGCCCTCCCTAGTTACAGTTGCTAAGACACAATTGGCCAGTGGCGGTTTTCGGACGTGGCTTAGCGAAGGATCAATTGAATAGACTTATGTTGAACTTTATTGTTGTACAAACAGATGCTGTATTAAGCAGTACATAAAGTATTGAATGAAAACTGTATTTGACAAATATTGCATTTAATTCACTTCGTCTGTGATAAAGTAGGCAAACACCACACAAGCGTCACTACAGGAAGCAGAAAGTGTCCGTTTTCAGCTCCTCCTGCGATCGGTTATATCCAGCTGAAGTAAAGTCGAACACACCGAGAGTGTTACTGATAGACTAGGAAGAAAGGAGCTGCGGGAAAAAATAACATTCAAGCATGAAAACCTATTCTATAAAACTTTGTAAAAGGGCAAAATAGGTCCTCTTTAAACATGACAGGAAATGTTAGCTTTTAGTCAGTCGAATGAATGACAAATTACCTGAGAATTAACATTCTACTTTTTTTTTTTTTTTTTTGCTGTACATGAAACACGAACCTTGTCATGTCCTATATATAATTATGTGATTATGTAACTGTATGATTGACATTTGATGTCTGTATATGGTGTCTCAGCAGGAGGTACTGGCTTTTGAATAGCACACTCTCACATATGTCTGAAACCGCAGGCACCTTGAAAAGTGAACCGATTGGCTGGCTGGTGTTCTTTTGCAATCAAACAAATTTGCCACAAGCAAGTTATAAGCTCAGTCCTAACCAGGCGAGACGCAGTAAAGCGACAACCAATAAATCCTATCACTTCTAAGTTAATGTTTTTGGCCGAGCCAGCTGCGTCTGGCAAGACATTTTTGACTCTTGCTTGGTTTCTATATCCAGTCCAGAATCCCGCATCGCTGTATGCATCCAATATGTATGCTTAGGAGACCTTATGTAGAATCATTTAAAAGCAATATGCTACTGGAAATGTTGTTTTTCTAATATAGATTGCTTTACAGTTGAGCCTAAACTGACATTTTTATCATCTATTTCATTAGCTGTATAGACTCCTGGTTTGAGATCAACCGCTCCTGCCCTGAACATCCTTCAGACTGACCTCCATCATCTACTTCTGCTAACACTGAGAAAGGTGAACCCCATCACACAAATATTCACCTACAAGTAATCATTTTATATTGAAAATTTTGGCTTTATCAAACTGTAATTAGCAGTACTATCTTATCAATTCAATGCACCGCTTTTGAATAGACTTTCGAAAAGCATCCTCCAGAGTAGCGACACAATTTTTTTGTTGACAAGCTGTTATCGTAAATACACTTTCACACTTGTCGAGAACATTTTTAGACGCATAGTAAATGTGAAATTAACACCTAAACCCCCTAATGGTCTCATGACCTTACACTATTATGAAGGAACTAAAATTGCTACCCAATGCAAATGAAAGTTTTCACACTTGAGTCCTCCATTAAAAAAAAAAACTGCATTCACTTTTATAAGATAATATTAATCATTTGCTGCAAGTTTTCATACTCGAGTCCTCTATGAAAAATTGCATTCACAAAGATCTGGAACTCAGATCACTTTAATAATATATTGTTAATAATAATAATAAATATAACACCACACATCATATTAATATGCAAATGCAAGTTTTCACAGTATTAATGGCAAACTGTGACTTTTTTAACCTCTAATTTTTTTAAACACCGGCAGTGATTTTGAACAATCTATTGAATGAATGATTCAATGACAGATAAAAAAAAAAAAATGTCACATTCATTTGTTGCCACCTACTTCAATGTAATTGAAGCAATTTTTATTTCAAGCATTGTTATTTTGAAAATTATCCCAGTATTTCTGTAATCATTCATTTGTTTGTAACAGAAATAATGATAATGTGTGGTTGAAAAGAGAAACTGTTTCATAGTTATACATTTGAATGTTCGCTGTGATCGTACTTGTCAAAGTTTTGATAATCTCAGATAGTTACAGAAGATCTACTTACAGTACATAAATATTATATAAAAAAATATATTTACCAGTAGAGACAATGTAATACTATTCAGTTATGACTTTTTTTTGTCTTTTTCTTTTTTTATTTATTAACTAGTTTTGTATCAAGTACAATGTGATTTCCGGTGATCATGTTCTAGCAGTAACAGAACAGCAACACCATACAGCAACCTGCGGACAAAATCCAATCCCCTATTTGCCAGCAAACCAATGAGAATGCAGAAAAATGATGACGGCGCATAACATAAGAGTGTATGTGCTAAGCTGTTTGGTGTGTTCAACTAGAAGTAACGCTGTGCAGTATTTCATCAAAGTACCCCGAGAACGATTAGAGAGCAGGCGGTACCGTAATTTATATATATATATATATATATATACTGTATATATATATATATATATATATATATATATATATATATAAACTACGCCGTACTATAGATGTATTATACACACACATTATATGTTACCCACACCACTGTCTTAAAGTAAACCACATTCAGACCTGATCCAAGACCAAGTGTGAAAACACCCTCGGGGTCAGTATAATTCTTATATTCCTTCTTTGTCTCTTTTTTCATCTCACTGTAGGGCACTTTATGGACCTAAACCTGGATATCATGACACAAAAATAACCAAATAAATCAATCCAATTCGGTCAAACCTACGGAAACGGCAATGTGTCATCGCAAAACTGAACCAAATAAAACCGACACCGTCATTACCACTTGCATCCCAGAATCTCCTACGCGCTGTGCTAGAGATTGCTAAACTGCTAACCGGACCCCCCACGCCAACCACCAACACCGGATCTCTGGCTTTGGATAACGTCTCGTTTTCTTGCCCCCTCTACATGCTCCGTGTGCTTGTCGATGTGTGTTCAGTCTGTATTTTGACCCGGTCCTCTCTCCTTGTGTATGTAATCAGGTGGAAGGAAATTGGAAAGAGGGGCGGGGCAACTAAAAGGGCGGAGCGATAAAGGCGGTAAACAAGTAGGAAATAGAACACCCTTTGCAAAGCAATCCAGAGGCCATACCTGTCCTGTCAGTCACACCATGCTGATTTGAGGGGCTATAAGGGGTGTGACAGGGGGTGGGGTTTCATAACTGGTTCGTGGGTGGAGTTTCGTGTGCTGGTTCACTAGTTAGTGATGTGTTGGACAGCCGTTGGATGTAGATTTACTTATTCTGTGTGTGCATGTGTGTGATCATGTGTCCACAGGCGGGGAAATGTGTTAATTGTGTTTCCTGTTAGTGCCAGAGGAAGTCCAAGACATCAGTATGTGTGTTGGGATGGGGATTTACGGTGATAAACAGAGAGAAATACACT
Source organism: Pimephales promelas (assembly GCF_988280905.1). Lineage (NCBI taxonomy): Eukaryota > Metazoa > Chordata > Actinopteri > Cypriniformes > Leuciscidae > Pimephales > Pimephales promelas. Next base: position 15,473,654 of record NC_142793.1, read on the forward strand.
CTCAGTCTGTCTTCAAATGTTTACAATTCACAGTAGATGTCTTTCCCCCATGGATTCTGAAACAATAAGAAGCTCAAAGCTATTTTCCTAGTTTCATCTGCAATTTTTGGGCAGTTAATATGAATCGCTGACCATAATATTCGGACAATTTCCCTGTATAAGCCTTGAGTACGTATTCAGTGTGTGTGTGTGTGTGTGTGTGTGCGCGTGTGTGTGATTTCAGCTTCTGTCCATCTTCCCATGTTTTCTGTATGTGACCGACCAGCTTGCGTCTGGTAAGCTAATGTTGCTTCACTACTGTATGTAAAACCCAGATAAACTGGTGTGAATCTATTACAAGATCATTTCTATGATCTGCATTTACTTTTTATTTTTTGAAAAATCTGTGAGAAACCTCACAAGAAATATATTTAACCTTCAGGATGCCTCCGTCTACTGTGTAAACAGCAAGCACTGTTAGAAAATAATGTTGCAGAAATTGTAAAAAATAATAAAAAAATAAAACGGAAAAAAACGAAATCCGTAAAATGAAAAAGGTAGAAAATATTTGACGACCTATTACTTTTTTGTGTTGGATAGAAGTAGAGCATTTCTGAGGTTTGTTTTCCTGCTTTGTGCCTGTAAATGAGGGCATAGAAACACCATCCATCTAAAACAAAGGATAACAATTTCGCCTCACCGTGTAAAACACATAAACAGAGTCAGGTAGCGTAGTACTATCTTGTGCAGCATGGGCTGCAGAAAGTGACTCGGCACTCTCGAAACCCATCCGTTTCTTATTTTTGCGTTCAAGTATGTTATTTTTGTATGTTTTTCTTTTCTTTTTTTCCAGGGATATGAACGGATGCCTGTTTTTAGGAAGTGCAAATAAATGTCTGATGATTTTGATGTGCAATCTGTGGGACGAGTAAGAATGATGATGATCATACATATAATTAAAACAAGATGAAATAAGACCAGATGTTGCTTTCTTTTAACGATCGGTCCATTGCACACACGCAAAGTGTCGAATAAATCCAAACACGAACGAAAAGAGACAAAACCATATTATGTGAGCACTTTTTATTTTCTTCATAACATTTAGCTCATCAGATGTAGAGTTCTGCTTCACAGAATCTCTTTCATAAGCAAATGTATCCATTTCAATAATAATTATATTCACAGATATGTAGAAGGGGAAATGGCCAGACTAAACACAAGTTTGTCACGGCCCTATGATTTCACATTTCAAAATGGTATCAGATTGCCACGGAAAAGCAAAATAAAAGAATTGAATTATATTTTTTCCAGGGTCTTAGAAAATTCAGCCATGTACATTCATAATGTGTTTTCAGAACGATGCTACATAATAAGTTTTGAACTTCTAAATGTTCACGCAGAGAGCTTGAGATATATCCACCTTTCACAAAGAAAATGCAGATTTTGTAAATCATTATTTTTCTTAAAATCTAAAACAAACATCATTCTCCTGACCACTAGTGGTCAGAAAGTGTAGTGCAGAGTATATATTTTTGATTTCTGTGTTGGTTTGGGGGAATTACAACACCTTTCCTGGATTCATAAGGTTTTTGGGGTCCAGGCTGGCCTTGAGGCCCTGCATTACCTCTATGGCCAAAGGACCGACCTCTTCCCTAAGCAGAGCCCGCTTTCCTTGGCCGACCCCATGTTCACCGGTACAAGTCCCATCCATCGCCAGTGCCCTCCTGCATTGATAAAGACAATGAATGAATTCACTGTAATTGTTACTGGCAAAACATTTGACTAATTTAGGCTATATCTGCAATAATCCAGATACAGTTGAGAAATGGAGAACATGGAGATCTTCCAACTGGATAAATACAAAGTAAAAAGAGTTATTTGAACACCATGATGCATGTTTATGTAACGAACGTAGGCCAATAAGAGCTGTGCGCGTAAACCTCACTCCCCTGGCCTCAAGAGGAACCTTAGCGGCTGCGGTCTTTACAGTCTGCAACTCCAACGTCGGTTAGAATCCCGCTCGGAGCAGGTCGAGTAGGAACCATAGACTGTAAAAAAGATGGATGACGCCCCTTCGCTCTTTTTCATCAGAGAGAACTGATGCTGCCGGTGTCCCGATATGGCGCTGACATCTTGGAACTTGAGTCTGCGCACTTGTGTTGTTGTGAGCAGGAAGTAAAGCCGCGAAATCAAGGCCCCGCCCTCATTCTCGCTGAATCAAACGCAAGCACACGCCCCGCACTTTTCTTAAGTGGCATCTGTCTGCCCCGTTATTCTCCAATGATGTCTGCTGATTGCAGTACCTCGTTAAAATAAGGTAAATACAACTACTAACCACATAGTCAACATTGTTAAAGAAAGTCCGCCAGTGCTTCAGTGACTACCTCGCACAGAGAACCTGTCAATCATGATGACAGAGCACAATTTTTATAGCATCAACTAACTAACTAAAAACAAACTTATTTTTAAAACAAACACTTGAAATTACATCAACGTGATAGAAACTGCAGTAAATGACAGAAACTATCTTTGGAAAAAAGGTTATGTGAAGTGTAATTTAATTGTTTAGTTGGTCTCACGTCCCGTTGAATAACATGGGGAGGTGGGGTTTATGACCTATACTTGGACCGGTCACTGGGGGCCGATTGAAACATTTTTGGCTTCACTTTTGAGGGCTTATGCGGCACCCTTGGTAGGAACGGTTACATTTGGTGCCGTGACCCGGATGGGAGAGAGGTTTAGGGGGGTGAGTGTAACCTAGGCCAAAAAGAGCTGTGTGTAAACCTCACTTCCCTGGCCTCAAGAGGAGCATCAGCCGCTCCCACATCAGTTAGAATCCCGCTTGGAGAAGGTCGATTAAGACCAGTTTCATTTAGTCATGTGACACATATTGTACCTATTGATATATACTGCTATGTGTAATTCACTAACAGTGTTGCTAATGATAAATGTCTTCATAAAACATTCCTGCAAAGATTCCTCGCAATTTTAGACCATACATGGAATGGCAATTGAGCGCAATGTGGATGGAGAGCGTTTTGAAATTAAAACGCTGTTTTTAAATGAAGCTGGATTAATTTAGTAACATAGTTTTAAGGTGATACCAGAAGCACATCTGGCAGTGTTGATCAGTTGTGCAGCTGAACTGCCTGTCCAGTCCAGTTTCGATTCGCAGGTGTTTCCACCTCCACAATCTCCGACTGAATGATGTCGACTGGTCTCGAGGGCTCCCATGCGCAGCAGAAATCCAACACCTACTCATCTTATTCATGCAGGTTGTACACACTGTTCGACATGACAAGGTACTCCATTGTATTGTATACCTACCCATAATTCTTGTTGGAATAGAAGTCTAAATCATTTTGTGAGGTAAGAAAAATTATGGAACAAAAATGCTTAACTTAATGCAGGAATAGGCTACACAATCTATAAAGGGCATGGTCTCTGATATTTTTTTAGCTTCAGATTTCGATTCCATCACGTCGGAGGAAACCAAACCGTTTTGATATTTCGAGACGATTTTAATTTGATTTTAACACATTTTTTTTTTAATTTGTCAAGTGCATGTTTCTGTATGAGATTGTTCGCAATGATTTGAAAGTTGTTTAGCGTACAATGCCCAGTTTTTCCCTGTAACTTTTTACAAAGTCGGCAAGTGTGTGATGCCTACTATTTTAAGATCTACTCAAAGTTGTGTTGTGTATTCCAGTCTTTAATTGAAACCCACACTTTTCTTTTAAGAGTCAGAATGGTATTGAAGGTATTGAAGAAGTTAACAGATAATTAGGCCTGGTCAAGTTCCTCTGAACTTCCAGGTAGACTGTAGTAAAGCTCTCTAATCCATTTCAACTTCAAGTTTACACACAAGTTCAGCCTGGTAATGTTTCTTCTCCTCTCAGAGTTGTTTTTGCAAACTTGTGCTTTTACAGTAACATCATGTCTGTCATTCACACAAAGGGCAAGTCCAACTCAATTTGCTCCTATCAGGACAAACTCTTACGCATCAGGTCAGCCAGATTTCATTGAACTAAATGAGATTGCAGTGTTTGTCTTCTCTTTGGCTGCTGGTCAGTGCCGATCGCACATCCATTGTACCTGACAGAGACTGCACTTTACCCATAATGACTGAAGGCGGGTCGCCCTATTATTTCCAAAGCCAGACACTAGAACATCTATGTCTGTCATTGTCAATTTACACTCTCCAAATGACAGAAGACATTCTGAGAAATAATCCTGATATTGATTGGTACACAAAACAAAACTGACAATAGGCACAAAAGGTGCTGCCAGTTCTTCTCAGCCGCCTCAGAAGATCAACTCCGCTGAAAGGAACTAAATAGAAGTACCTGGCCAATCTCTCAGTGAAGGAGTGAACCCTTTGCACCTCGTCTGGGTCATTAGGATCCAGTACAATTAAACAATGGAAATTTCCATCACCCACATGACCTGCAATAGGACCTAGGAAAAAAAAAACATAACCATATTATATCAGCAGTTTAAAAAACAATTCTGAACACTAAATGAGAAAATCAAACTCGGCAAGCTACCAGTAATATTGTTGCTGATCAGATCTTCCTTCGTCTCCACTATAATCTGAGGTAGTCGTGAGATAGGCACGCAGACGTCTGTAGAATATGCCTGCAAGAAAATTAGTACATGTTTGTAAAATGTTGAGTTCTGAGTTATGTATTCAAATATTTTAAAACTGTAAAACTGTTTGTGGCTGCTGTGTGGTGGTTTCATAACATTGCTCTGTTTGCTAGAGCATTCTGACCAGCCTAGCATAGCAACATGCTAAGTTTGGGGTTTGGCTGACCTATAGCAGAATGTTTGGGAAACCTATTGGAAAAAGTCATGATTTTAAGCAAATAGATATGTATAGTACTGTATGAACAGACTGACAGGAATAAGAAATATAAAAATATATTATTTATATTACAATTATATCATTATTATTATTATGTTATCTTAGTACATCTTTGCTAATTAGATTTTCTTTTGTCTAGGCACACATGAATCTGTAGAGAATGTCTGTAAGAAAATGTGTTATTTTTCAGTGTAAAAAAGCTGTCCAGTTCCAACTTAAAATTCATTGACAATTATAATTATAATCCTTAAAAAAAATGTCTCTGGCGCTTTCAAAACATTACTGCTTGTTTGAGCATTCCAACTCCAGCACAGCAACAGTGGCTCAACCAATGGTGTGAGTTTGGGGCAGGGCTATCTGTTAGGTTGACCAATGGCAGAGTGTATGGGAAACCTTTTTGAAAACAGTCATTATTTTTGCAATGCATTATGCACAATCACACTCGAGGAAGGACACACAAAAGGACAAAGCTAAATTGATCTTATCTACATTTATTCTAAATGTATTTAGCTTCTGGAACTCATTACTATAGTTTTAAGTTTTAATATAATATACTAAAATGTTATGTCTACTATGGTTAATAATATAATGTACAGTATATAATATTATAATGTAATATTAGTACACATGCTTCCAATCCTAAAATAAGCAATATTATGCAGGAATTTATATCTCAACATTTTTAGAAGTATAATAAGCATTCAAGTTTCAAGATGATAAAAAAGTCTCATGAGGTAAAATGTTCCCACCTTACATCCAGGCCTCAGGGCCAGAGCGGCGTACCATGCATCATGACGGGCTTTCCACAGCCGGCTCCGGGTCTCCTCATCTTCCGCCCAGGCAAAGTCCGAACCTCCGTTATCACGCGTGATCTCCTCTAAACACACAACATAATGCTTTCACATATGACACATTCTTTCACATATATTATCTGGTTATAAAAAAGTATGTTCGATATAGTATGAATGAAATTCAAACATTCAACATTCATTGTGTTGTTATTGTCATGTGACCTACAGTGTCACTGCCATTAGCAACTCTTCTCCCATGGCATTGTGGTATAGTATCCATTGAATGCACACTTTAGAATCTCATTTCATTTAAAGTAGTAGGTCATATGAGCCGAGTGGTATGTCCGAATTGCATCCGAAATCGCAAGGTACTACATTTGGTTTGAAACTTAGTTTGTGACTATTAAAAAAAGTATGATCTATATGGTATGAATGGAATTTGGAACCAACTTCGCCATGTTGTCAATCATGTGACCTATGGCATCAGTTTCGTCGTTTCATTTGGCCTCATGGGATTGTAAAGTGTCCATCGCATGCGCACTTCAGTATCTCACCAGAAGTAGTACATCATACGGGTACTTTTCGCTTACTGTTTTATGAAAACTATGAATTCGGACATACTACTCAGTTCGCATACTGTTTTTCGCCTTCTACATACAGTAGTATGGAAGTAGGCATATTCCCGAGCCATAGGCCAGGCTACTATCACTACCTAGTGTGCTATAACCAAAGCTTACCTAGTGCACACTAAAAACCCTCTAAATGGCATTGTTTTGCATTTGTAAAATAGCTTTTTGTACACATTTATTTTTTGGTTTTATCCACAAATACCTGTGATGGACACTTGCTCTTCCATGCTCTTGGAGCTCCCATGGAACTCCAGGAAGAGAGTGGGCGTTACGGCGTAGGACAGGTTGTTGAAGCGGTTGCAGGCGTTTATCATCACGTCATCCAAGAACTCTATGAACGAAACATATCGGCACCGAATAAGTTGTGTGAGGCCTTTGTGGGTAGAAAGTCCAGGGTTAAAAAATTTGATGCCTCACTGCAGCCTCGATTTAAAAATCTAAGAGACCGGTCATGCCTGATTACTCATAAATTGGATGGAGCTACTGGTGGAATATTTTCCCTGAATGGACTGCAAAAGAAGAAACACTTTCTGAGAACCAGGCAATCCATTAAACCCTTGACTGCGCTCGGTGTTGACTGTATAAGGACGGTGTTTCCTTTTGAATTAATGTTTATGTTATTGCAAGAGCCTTTAATGAATTGATTAAAATGAAATGAATAGAGTTCTGGACTAAATCACACAGCTAGGCATGCATGTAGTTTCGAGTTCCACAGTCTGTGATTTTACAAGAATACAACACAAGAGACTGACTGTTCTTTTGTTACGTTAATGCCAATTGTGGCAACACACCAAGCACATTGAGACCATGTGCTTCAACCTTCCCTCACCTATGCGGGCAATGGGCACCCCAGCTTGCAGAATCTGAACGGTGCTGTCCACCGCTGATTGGACGGATGGAAAGGAGCAGACAGCTGACACCATACTCTCAGGAATACCATACAATCGAAGTGTGGCTTTGGTAATGATACCCAAAGTTCCCTCCGAGCCCACAAAAAGGTTTGTCAAGTTGTAACCAGCAGCTGTCTTTCTGAAAGGGCATTGCATTGTGAAAGTCCATCAAGTGTAGACAACAATAGGTTTAGTTCAACTGAAAAAATATACATCCGAGTTTGCAGTCATACCTTGGACGACGCCCCCTGCCTGCTGTGTGGAGGACTGCTCCATCTGCTAGAACCACCTCCAGGTTCAGGACGTTCTCGCGCATTGTGCCATAACGGACGGCGTTTGTGCCTGATGCGCTAGTTGCAGCCATGCCGCAGAGAGATGCGTCGGCACCTGGATCTGATTAATCATTTCCAAACATAAAACACAAAACTAAAACCAAGTCAAATTTTGCTTGTTCGCAACCAATCAGAATCCATCCTGCTTTAAAAAGCTTGAGCTTCAAATGCGGCAGACAACAAAACTGTAGTGCTCGCTTATAATAAACAGAACAACAAAACGGGCCTTTTGATCTACTTTGTACTTGTAATACAAAAGAATTTGACTGACCAACAGGAAACCAGAGGCCAGTGTCTCGCAGGAATGAGTTGAGGCCTTTGCGCGTCACACCTGGCTCCACCGTCACGTCAAAATCCTCTTGGTGAAGATCAAGGACCTGGTCCATCTTTCTCAGACTGAAACACACTCCACCCTACAAAACACACACATGCACAGTTATAAATGTTTTTTGTTAACACTAATGGATGTACACTGAATAAAATTGATCAAAAGCTAAAAATAAGGACAAAATAAAATCCTTTTTTTGAAGGTTAGAGTCAAACTCTTCTCTACTGGACCAACCTGCAGAGCACCAACACCTCCCTCCAGGCCTGTTCCTGTACCGAACGGGATGATGGGTAGTTGGTGGTGGTGGCAAATTTTGGCAAGAGCACTGACCTCATCTACAGACCGAGGAAACACCACCACATCTGGTGGTAGACATCTGACATGGCAAGAAAAAAACAAACAAAAAACAGGAATATGTAAATACCAAGTAATATGCAAATCAATTTTAAATGTTATATAATTTGTATATTAAATTTTGATGTTTGTTTAATTTTGAATCCAATCTTCCATATTGAGACACATCCATGATTTGATACTCGGTTATTATCAAGGTTGTAAACAGTTGTGCTGCTTAATATTTTTATTTTAATACCTTTTTCAGGATTCATTGATGAATAAAATGTCAAAAAGAACAGCATTTATTCAAAATAGTAAAGATTTATATTGTTATAAAATAGTTCTATCAATTTTTAGCAACAGACCTTTGCTGAATAAAAAGTATTAATTTCTTCTTTTTTTAAAAAAAGAAAGAAAAAAAAGATCGACACCAAACTTACACTTACAACAAACAGTAGTGTAAATTCTTACAAAATATTTCTATTTTTAAAATAAATTCTGTTATTGTTATTTTTTACTTTTTATTCATCAAAGATTCCTCAAAAGTGAATCAAAGGTTAAATAAAATATATTAGATACCACAACTGTTTCCAACATTGCTAATAAATCATCAAATTATAATTATTTCTAAAGGATTATGTGACACTGAAGACTGGAGTAATGGCTGATGAAAATTTAGCTTTGCATCACAGAAATACATTTTATTTAAAAAAGTATATTAAAATAGAAAACATTTTTAAATTGTAATTTCAGCATTACTTTTTTCTGTATTTTTCATCAAATAAATGCAGGCTTGAGGAGCATATCGTCTTTCAAAAATTGAGGATTGATTTATTATGCCTGTGGATCCACGCTGTAGATGATTATTTATGTCTGGGGGGGCAGGAGAAGAGGGGAAGTACAATTTTGTCTAAAGTTTGTTTTGTTTTTTGTTTTTTTTTGTTTTGTTTTTTTGTTTTGGAAGTACAATTTTGTCTAAAGTTTGTTTTGTTTTTTTGTTTTGTTTTTTTGTTTTGGAAGTACAATTTTGTCTAAAGTTTGTTTGGTTTTTTGTTTTTGTTTTGTTTTTTATTATTATTATTATTATTATTATTATTGTCATTTTTAAGTGCTACACACTCCAGTCCAGTTGGTGGCGGTAATGCACCGAAAGTTGGTTTGGCAACCGCCATAAAACATCAAACGAAGAAGAAGAGGGGGGAATCGTTTGCATGCTGGACGGACTCACACGGCTGTATAATGAATATGTTGCTTGAACTACCAAAATCATTAACTCGGACGCTACAGTTGGTTTGCTTGAGGGTGGACCAACTGCTGCACAGTTTGCATAACATTTAATTGCAGGTGGCACTCACTCAGTTATGGCAGTGAAATCTTACCTGTGCACGGACTCATCCCTGCCGTGCTGTTCTCTGACAGCTGACCCCACAGACACGCCTTCATCCCCGCTAACCGAGCGAAACGCAGTGATGGCCCGCTCAACGCCTCCAGTCTATTAACAAAGTAAGAATATTAACAACGCAGGAAATGCGCCGACTGTTTACCTGAACTACTCTATGGTGACACGTAGGTTAATAATATTTTTTATACATTTTATTTGATTGTTTACGTTTGGTTTAAGTCTTTATTTATAATAAATATGATATTTTTATCAAATATGTTTATATTCCGAGATTTATTATCTGCATAAACAGACTGTAGCCTTTATTCTATTTATTAGAATTATGTAACAGTGAACAGGAATGTTGGCAGAGCTTACTTTAGCAGAATATCTCCTGCACCTCCCGTAAGTAAACGGCAGCCGTGGATAAATTAAGCGTAGGGCTTTTCTGAACAAGTTCATTTTCACTTCTTACAAAATCCGTGCTGAATAACCAAGCTTTTATGCATAAGGTCAGTTAAGAGCATGGTTAAGAGTTATTATGAAAATATTCTTCCGGATCAGCGTAACTGCGTCACGCCTCCCCTGAACCTCAAGCCCCGCCCTGGAGATAGAACCGATTTGCTGAAAGACAGAATATTTATGAATGTCAATTAGCTTGTCTGGGTGAATCGTGTTTACGAGGTCAGGTCAAAAATACAGTAATTTTTTTTTTTAACATCAAATCTTGAAGACAGACAGACGTGCATCAGTGAATGTTTTTTTTTTTTTTTGTAATTAGTTCATGAAGCCATTGTAAACTTTATCGTTATATTATAGTGTTACAAACAATTCGATCATATTTTGTGCTGGCAAATAGATTATTTCATATTAAATAAAAACCCTGACAATGTCACTGCTAAATGGTATTCCGCCATGTTTCTAACCCAACTCATAAACTCTGGGATTAATGAAAATTCTCACTCGTAAATAGCCCAAGTAAAATGTTATTTAAAGCACATTTAGCACAACAATGCACAAAGTGCTTTGCACAATATAAAAACACAATCATTAAAATACATTAATGAAGTCAAGAGCTATACACAAGAAACAAAAAATATCGAAACCCCAAAAACACAGAAGACCTGACAAAGTATTAAAAGCACGAGTACGTTTTCTGACGACATTTAAAAACAAACACGCATTCAGATAATCTAATATCAACTGGCAAACTATTTCATAATTTTGGAGCCCTCACTGCAAAAGCCCCTGGCCTGTATCGCGATAAAGTGCGACGGTTCAAAGAAGAAAACAAAGCATTACAATAAAGGCGGGAAGAAATAAAAGCATGAATAAGTTTATCTGTATCATTAAAATTAAAAAAACGCCTCACCATGGAAATGTTTCATAACTGATAAAAAAACAAGACAACTTCTTGACATTTAAATTGGAATCAAAATACCCAAATTTCTTACTACCTGCTTAATATTCGGGAAAACACCCATTGAAGGGTTAGTTCACCCAAAAAATTAAAATGATGTCATTAATGACTCACCCTCATGTCGTTCCAAGCCCGTAAGACCTCTGTTATTTTAGATTTAGTCAGAGTTTTCTGTCCCTCCATTGAAAATGTATGAACGGTATACTGTCCTTGTCCAGAAAGGAAATAAAGACATCATCAAAGTAATCCATGTGACATCAGTGGGTTGGTTACAATGTTTTGAAGCATCGAAAATACATTTTGGTCCAAAAATGTCAAAAACTACAACTTTATTCAGCATTGAATTGTCTTCCGGTTCTGTTGTCAATCCGTGTTCAATATGCGGCTCAGCTCAATACGATCTTTTTTGAAATACAGTTATTTTCTAGTCTCGGTATGCTTTCAGGCATGATCATTTCTATTTAAAACGATCAAGTTTTAAAGGGATAGTTCACTCATACAGGTTTGGAACAACTTGAGGGTAAGTAAATGATGGTGGGAAAACATGTTTGGGTGAACTATCCCTTTAATAGTAGGCATAGTTATTAGAGATCAAGCCACAAGGTGGCAATATTACATTACACAGACAGTCCTCTGTTTTGGCAATTCAGTAGACATCAGACCCACTTTCTTTGAAAAATGACTTTAACATGTGAAAGAATTTAATATAGATATGATGCATAGTTCGTAAGAATTCCACACAATTTACTTCTATATTTCAATACTACTTTTTCTAAAATGGTTTAAACAGTTTGCTCTTCCATTATATTAATTCTCTGATAACCACTTGTCAAAATTAAAAACATGTCCCAAGATTTCAAAAAACTATTAGTTTTTAAATTAGATTTCATTTTGAAGATTTAAAATGAGCAAAAACAGGCCAAGTGGGATGTTGTCATTTTTCAAACCTGCATTTTGACAGGTAATATAAATCCATAATTATACCCAGATGATGAAATTGTGCAAGTGTAAACTTATATCTCAATGCAGAGATGCCCCTGAGGTACTGTGAGTTGTGTTGAACTAAATCAGTTCAGCTGAGCTGACCTTTATTATTTTGTCGTTTGAATTTACATATTAATACACCCTCATATGCAAGTCTAGATGAAGATCCGGTGGGCTTTGCAACCTGCGTAGATCGAGCTGACAAGTTACGGCATCGGTTCCCATAGTAACCAACGTGTTCTCCGCCATGTACGAACGTCATTTATTCCCCATGGGGAGAGTCTGTCTTTCTCTCCCCTTAAATAGTTGCATTGTGCCTGTGTTGACTAACACGGATGAAAGCGCACACTCATTACAAAGAACTTCAAACTTGATAATCGTCCAACCTGTTTCTAATAAAACCCCCACGGATGTGGTCTGGCCAACGCTTGTTCTTGACGTAGTTAATATGAAGAGATGAACAATGCAAGTATTTTTGTATTATCTAAAATGAAGGTAAGCTGTGTAAATGGAGGTGCTTGTGCTAGTAGTCATTGTGTAAAAGTGTGTGACTGTCGGATTGGTTGAATGAATCTTTTGTGACAAAGGCATTTCAAATTTGGTGTTTTGATGACATCACGGTCTCCTTGACTCCAGTGTTTTGAGGATGTCAGACTCAGTCAGTCAACCACACAGTTCCAGCGTAGAGAGGAAGTGAGTGCACGGAATCTTGATCGGTTCCTCCAGTGTTCTGGAATCTTAAGAATGTCCTCTGTTCCGACTTGTACATTCACCACGATTAACACTCACGTCTGGGTTGAGACGTCTGGCATCCCAGACATCCCAATGATGTTAAAATAATAGTAGTAATTTCCAAATTAACCTTTAATTTCCCCTTCAGAATCTTTTAATATGCTCCTCTGACCTCATGAAAACCCGTTCAACAGCTGTTATTGAAGCTTTATGCTTCTGTTGTATCACAATGTACTTTTGGGAGGTGCACAAGGCAAACATATTGACCTGATGAGTTTTCCATTAAGCTCCATAAATCTTCACTGTAAAAATGTTACTAATTTTAAAGTATGAGGCATAAAACTGCTAGCTACAATAAAACCTTTAAGCTACCTTCCTAAATATAGCACAAAAAACGTTAAAGTAAATATAAAGTAAATATAAGCGAAAAGAAGGCTATTAATTTGCCTTATTTATAATTTTTTTTTCCACTTATTTTTATTATGAGTAATATAGGCTACATAAACATTTACAATATATATATATATATATATATATATATTAGTGTATTATTTTTAATTATGATTTTTTATTTATTTTAATGACACAAATGATTTAATGACACTCCATTTACACAAATGATTAATCGCGATTAATCACATCCAAAATAAAAGTATAAAAGTTTGTGTTTACATAAAATATGTGGGTGCACTGTGTATAATTCATTTTTGTGTATATATATATATATATATATACACTCATGTATATTTAAGAAAAAACATTATTTATATATAAAACATTTATATTTATATATAATATAAATTTATATACAGTATATACATGACAATATTTCTGAAAATAATTTGATACAGTGCACCCTCATATATTATGTAAACACAAACTTTTATTTTGGATGCGATTAATCGCGATTAATCATTTGACAGCCCTAGTAAATACACTAAATTTAGAGATAATAAGTGCACTAGATAGTTTACACTAGATTTGGAGATAA